>NC_034438.1:60830628-60993408 GCF_002078875.1 Numida meleagris
GGCTCAGCAACCACCTCAGCCAGCTCCTTCAGAACCCTGGAATGCATGTCATCTGGCCCTATAGGCTTGTATGCATTCAGTTGCATGAGGCAGTCTCAGACTTGCTCTGCCCTTACAGGGGTGGGGGGGGAGTATGGAACTTGTGTATTTTCAGGGTAGTTGGGAACTTGCTCTTATATGGGCTCAGCCTCCTGCTTGGGTTGTTGTGGCTTAACAAGCTGTTACTGGTATAGGACTCATATCTACACCAACCTTTGGCCATGTATGGATACAAAGGTATAGTAGAGTTTCCCATATACATCTTCCACTGGAAGCTTAGCTGAATTGCCTTTTAATTCTTATGGGCTAAAACTAAATATGAGTAGTTGGCAGTTAGGCTAACACAAAGTGACTTGTTGGAGTCAAGATTGAACCCCAGATAGCAAGCTGTGGCTATATTGTCAGTATATGATTTTTTTTTTTTTTTTGTGGGGGAGCCTTTGACTAAGTGCCATAAAATAATTTCTGACTCTGGGCCCTCTGTTTAGGAATACATAAGATTTTGTCTGCAAATAATTGAGGTTGGAGCACAGCACATTAGGGATAGAGAACTAACTATAAGCCTTCAGTCGTTTCTTAGGTCTCCTGTGAAACGGAACAGAAAAGCAATTCCTAAACTTCCTTTTCGAAGTACTCCTAAACTAAAATCTATTTCTATCTTGATTTCCAAGTATTGCAGTATTCAACCATTTGGTATTTAATTAATTTTTTTTTAATTATTCAATCTGTTTCATTATAAAGAACTCCTGATTTAATTATTATGGCTCTATTACTGTAATGGTAAATGTAGCATTAGATGGACTGATGGAATGTGGAAAATAGGAATTCTTGAATCACTTTCACACGAGTGTGTTGTTTTAGGGAGTAACCTATTGTGTTATGGCAAAATGTGTTTCTCTGCCCAAAAAACTGATTTATGAGCGTAAAGCCTAAGATCTTAGTTGAGGGTAGCCTGGTATCTGAACAACTAACTCTGTCTTAGGTATTTCCTAGAAGGTTACTAGTAAATGATTATTACTTAGGAAAGTCAGAAATATGTATAGCTGTTGAGTATGCTCTTATGGTAATAATAATTCTTCTAAATGATTCCCCAGCTGTATATAAAATGTTTGTTAAATATCACAGAATCAGAATCCAATCTGAGCCATTTAAAAATACAGAACAAACTGTAACATCTGTAGAGTATCCCAAAATCTTTTTTATATACTGAAGCCTAAAGCTACAGAATAGCCCATCTACAGGAAAATGATTCAGTATGATTTTTAGCTGATTTATACTTCTTTAAAAGTAAGTTTATTGCCCGGGAAAGATACACTTCACAGTACTGCTGGAAATTAATATCTTTAAAAGATTATACTTTTTTTTTCCAAAAAAATACTTTAATGTCTAAGAAAGTTACATTTAAACAGAATTATATGGAAATCATCACACTGAAATGCATTTATACTGCCTTGATATGTTTTTTAAAGTTTAGTTTCTCAGTTCATTGGTACAGTGGCATTTGCTTGTTAAAGTGAATGCCCTATTGTTAAGACTGATCTGGGTGGGACCAGTCCATTAATTTCAAGTAAAATTTTGCTGATGCAACATGGTACTTTACTGGTTTAGTTATGTAGTGATGGAGATGCTTGGGCGATTTCAGCGAGGGGATAAGACATATAGTCAGGAATTTTTCACTGTGGTACATACTGTAGTGTCTGGGTTTTGCAAAAAAATTTAAGAAGTCCAGAAAGGAGCATAATAGCTACTTTCTTGACATAAGATATTTTATTAGGTAATAGTGTTATGTCATTTATGGAAAGACAACACTGTAGCTTTTATTCCATTCCTGCTCTATGTTAGCATAGTTTATTTCCAGTGAAAACTGTCTACTCTTAAATATTCTAGACATATAAGAAACACATGTGAGAATGAATTTATTCTAAATATCAGGGTTTATTTTCATCCAAGAGTTCATAATTTTGGGTTGGATAGTCAATTTTTCAGTGGTTTCGCTGTTGATTACCAAGTATGATTAGATTTCATCACAGCACCAGAATTTGATGGTGTTTTTTTTCTATTTTATTAAATAGATATGTTATTTTTATTTATGAAGAAGGGTAACTGTTTGTTAATGTCAATCTAGATGTCGATTAAGTATTTGAAGCCTGATTAGGAAGGCTTCTTTTCCCTAAGCACTGAAACACTTTTTTTTCCTATTTCAGTAATCTGGAATTTAAAGTCTGGTGCATTCATTGAATGCAAAATGATCTGGAAATATTGGTTATTTAAATAACTTTCCATGGCAAACTGTGTATTTTATTTCTGAGGATAAGAGATGTGTTCTGGGCAAAAATTCATCCAGACAAATATTGTATTTTAATTAGAGGCAAATAACTTCAGTAGTTTGATGTTTTGATTTTTTTTCCTGTAGATGGTGAAGTTAGAAATTATTTAGAAATTGGAGAATAATTAGAAAAATATAGTAAGTTAGTATATGTCAAGCTCACTTGTTTGATTTTTTCAAGTGATATGCATTCTACTACTTTAAAAATACAAGAGAGATAAAAGCAATAAGCTTCAGTTCAGGAAATTAATGTAAAAAGGAATTAAGTTTTTAATTTTGTAGCATGATTTTTTTCAATAATGCAGATTAAAAAATAACTTAGCCATATCTACATAGATCTGAGAATGGCCAGAAGAGTGTTGTACTGACGAGACCAAAATAAAGACTTAAATGTGAGATGATAAAATCTCTCAGATATAATACATAGTCCACAAAAACTGGAGGGCTTGGACGTTTATTAGTTCTTTACTACAGCAGTGAAGGATGTACCCAAAATATTTATGCAGTTTCTGAAGTAAGTTATTTGCTCTGTGGATAAGCACACCTAGCAAGTGACTCAGCATTTGCTCACACTCACATCCTGGTGGGATGGGAAAGAGAATTGGGAAAAAAAAATGTTGAACTCATTAGCTGAGATAAAAACTATTTACTAAGAGAAAATGATAATAGTTTACACTATATATCTATATATAAATGTATATAGTAAGTGGTGCACAAACAATTGTTCACCAGTCCCTGACCAATGCCCAGCCAGGGCCTCTGAGCAGCAGAAGAGAGTGAGATGAACTCCCACGCCCTTCAAAATTCTTTCCGCATGATGTCATACGATATGGAATATCCCTTTGACCAATTTAAGTCAGATGTCCTAATTCTATTCCCTTCCAGCTCCTTTGGCTCTTCGCTGAGGAAGACCTTGGTTCTGTACAACACTCCTTAGCAGCAGCTCTAAGCATTGGTGTGTGTTATCAACATTGTTTTTCTCCTAGAACCAAAACAAAGCATCATACCAGACACTCTGAGGAAAAATCCATCCCAGCTGAAACTAAGACACAGAGCAGAAAAGTCCAATGAGAGTACTAAAAATCACGCTTCCTGCATTTTAGCGTTGTTCTTCAAACGTTCCTCTCTTCTTCCTTTCTTCATTTCCTTGCAGCTTTTTTTTGACCCACTTTTTGAAGGGTTGAAGATTAATCTCTATATCTGGTTTTGATTGATTTCTTCTATATCCAAGGTTAGTATTCCCAGCTCCTTACAAAGGATATGTATTGTATCATAAGTGGTATGATCTATTCTTAGTAGGCATCCACAGATATCTGTAGCTTAATTTAAAAGCTTGTTGTTGCTGCTGGATATTTACTTATCTACTGTTTAATAAATATTGTCTCTTTGGTGTAAACTGAGGAGTGTGATGCTAAAAATGTGAAGGTATTAATGTAAGTACTTGAAATGCTGCATATATTCTCCCTGTGTTATACTGAATCCTCTCAAGATTCAAGGTAATTTGTTTTATAACATCACTGGGATAATTTTTTTATTATAGAGAACTTTTATATTAGACAGTACTGCATACCTCTATTTGAAGTTGAACTACATCTTGTGCTTTGCTGGGCTGAGGATTTTGGTGAGAAGAATTAAGCATGATTGTTTGCCAGCTAGTGGACACTGATGTGACAGCTTCCACTCTGTGTGTGTTGATGTCATCATTGAGAAATCTCACCTCAGAAGATTGTGAAAATAGGGAAAAATGAAATGCAGAAGGCACACATATATTTTTCCTACAGGAGTTTAGTGAAGTTTGGACACAGACCAAAGGGGAATCATGATTGTTGTACATATGCCTGCTGAGTGTTCGAAGAATGATTAGTGAACTGCTGAACTGTAACAGAACCTGCCAACAGCATGTGAATACCAGTAGTGTTAAATGTGTTTCTGATGCTGTGGTCCAAGATGAATGTAGTACACAACAAAATAATGATGTATGTCCTAGATTGCATAAAGGGAAAGATGGTTTCAGTCATGAAGGTTTTGGTAGCCAGGCCTTCTTGCTACCACCAAAGGGCTTAGGGGAAATCTGTTCAAAACAGATTTTTCACAACTCTCTTCTTTCCATTTATCATGAATCAAAATACCTAATTTCCATTTCAGAAATCTTTAATGAAAGCAAAGTAACCTATATGAACTCTGAGAAAACTGTGTAAAATGTAAGGCTGCCACATCAATCAGTGATTTTTGCTTCAGTGTTGTAATGAGTGACACTTGGGAAGTCAGGAAGCTGTATTCAATTCCTTATTCTGTTTGAGGTGATTTGGACCCTGATACCTATTTGCCTGGAGAACTTACAGTTTAAAAGGTATTCCAAAGTATAATTTTGTCATTTAAAGCCAATTCACTTTGAATGAAACTCTTTGAAGTTACTACAGTAAGAACCTTGCTGTCAGCCTCTCAAGGAAGTACCCCTAATCAGCCATCTGTAGCACCATTTTCACCTTTTTGTTCACTTGGTCTTTTTGATTGAATGTTTAACTATTTTAAACAATGTGTAATCTTTCCAAGGGGAGGGATTTAGCAAGACTCCGAACTAATATTTCTCTTAGGACATTGATTATGTCAACAAATAGTGAATGGTTAGGAAGGAGATTTGAATTACATGTTGGGACTGAAAACAGGGCAAAATTAAACTGAATACCATAAGCAAGCTGGTGGAATAGTCTAAAATATCAAGTTTCCCTGTACTTAAAAACATACATGCATGGATCTTATTCCCTACTTAAAAGGTAAGAAATACCAAGAGTATTAACAGTTCTGATAAGACTGTCTCTCACAAAGTATGGAAAAATTTTAATTAAATTAATCACCAATGAATAAATGTTCTGTAGAAGGATGAGATAAATCTGTCCCATTATGACTTGAATTGGAATGGATTAAACAACAGTGGATTCACTGCTAATATAACTTGATAAAACAAAACCTGTAGAAAACTGAAATTGAAAAAATAATCCTCAGAAAATCCATAAAAACAAATAAACAAAACAAACAGAATGAAAATATCCATGTTGTAAGCTAGAATATAGAACTTAGCCATCTTAGGAGATAGCAATAGCTAGCAATTCTGCCAGGAACAATTGTTTTAGCTTTTCATGATCAGCCAAAATTATAAAGTATTGCCAGAGTACCAGAAGAAACAGAAAAATATAATTCATTTGTGTTTTAAGGTTTTTTGACTGAGGTCCCAAAAAAATTGGTGAAATTTATTCAGTGGTGAGAACATAACCTGACAAGCATATTTTTTGTCTTGATTTACACAGTGATAATGAAAACTTCCAGTTTATCTGTTAATCAGTAACTCTTTTCAGTGAGATTTCTTGACAGCTGAAGACTTGACTGAGTATTTTAGTTGTCAGAAGACATAATCCTTATTAAGCTAATTCCACAGACATAACAATTGCTTATGTGAGACAAATCTCCCTAACCTCTGCTCTAACAGTTTTGTCAAAGAAACCCTCATTGATATCTAAGGAAAATTTCTGCTCCAATAAGCTTGCTCAATCATCTTTATCCCAAAAATAGACAGAGGAGAGTCTTCAGCTTTCTTTTTTCAAAAAAGGGGAGAGTCCACGGGGGCATACCCCTGTGGGGTCTCTCAAAGTATTGGGGGACACAGCCCCTCTTTTATCCCTGAACCGTGACAGTAGTGAGCCCTTCCCCATTTCCCCATTGGCTGAGGTATTCGGGGTTCACATTTCTTTTGATTCGCCTGTCAGCCATTCCCCCTAGCAGGTACTCTCCTTTGTTTCCTTTGTTTATACATACTTTGTAATCTGGGTTCAGAGTTTAGTTTTGCCCAACTAGAACTCTTTGTATCCTGTAAAGTGTATCACTCTTTCTTCTGCCCAGCAAACAAGATTTACATATAGGTTCTAAGCCAGCATCTCCTGCCGTATACTTTCAAGATAAGTTTGTTTAACCAGATCCTTGTGACTGAAATTCTTCTTCTCAGCTTTTCCTTTATCTTGTTTTGTAGGGACCCCCTATCTTTCCTTTGTTCTTTCCAATTTTTTTTTATTTTTTTATTTATTTATTTATTTATTTTTGCTAGGACACTTTACCCTTGTTTTTCCATCAATAAGTTGAATGCCTAAATAAATAATCTGTCATGATAGGTCTTTAGTGGGTCTGTTTTCATTTGCACTTCTGCAGACTGTATTGGTCCTAATGAATATAGCTTACCAAATTCAGTGGAATTATGGAGAGGTACATCTGCTCATTTCACCTTGTCATTAGGGTTACCCAAGCAGTCAGATCAGTTTAAATGTTTTGTTTTTCTAATGCTTTAAAAAATTCACAGTGCTGTAAAAAGGCACATTATGCCTTGTGAACTAAGACTTCAAAGTACAGATAGGAAATACACAAATTCCTACTCAAGAGGTATTCTTCATAGAAAAGTTTAAACTGGATATATTGCATCATGCCTGCACAACATTGAAATATCTTTGATGTTATTACAGAAACTGTTTTAAACAGATAATGTTATAGAAATGATGTTATGATACTATGATATTATGATTATGATTTATGCTTTCTCCTTCTGGCTCTCCAGTGGGTCACTAGCCATGATGACAAATTATTTCTACTGGCAAAATTTTAGGCAATTGAATATATTTAGACATACTAACCTTATTAAGGGATTAATTTCTGCAGCATTGGAGGGAATAGACTTTTTCTCTCAAGCGGTCTTCATTGCTAGACAATTTAAACTGCCTTGGAGCTACTTATATTTTCACAGTTTTATAGATAAATTGCTACAATCAGAATACCAGGAATCCAAGTATGTTATGCATATGTATGAAAGCAATTGAAAATATCCAAATAGATATTTAAACTTCTTTGTGTGGTTAAGATTCTTGAATTTGCAGGCTTCGTATTTTTAATCAGGCAAGTAAAATGAGTTTCAGCATCTTTCATTTTTTAAAAAATTATTAAATTGTGCTTTATATATGTATTATTTAAGGTAGCAAATGTATGCAATCTTTGTAATAGAAAGATATCTTTAAAATTTCGGCAAATACAGATCACATAATCCCTTAAATGCTAATGTAAGAAAAAATTCCATCTCAGTCCAATAGTTTAAATACTGAAAGAAGAATCACAAATATACTGGCCTATTCACTGGTGTAGTACATGTTTATCCCTTTTTACTAACTGTCCTGGTAGGAGTTGGCCTCTCAGGAAAAAAAAAAAAAAAAGATGGAGGTTTGGAACCATTATTTCAAAATCAGTTCTCAGTTGTGTTTCCAATTCCAAAACTTGTAGTTTTGCCATGCTATTTTGATTTTTTTCTGCTTCTAGTCTGCTCATGTCACTTGTTTTTCTGCCATTCCTATATTTCACCAAAACATAAGCAAAACAAAACAACACAGAAACTTGTGCAAACCCCTCCTCTGACTGTGTCTGAGATAATTTTGTGAAATTCTGCTACCGGAGTGTATGAGGAAGCTTGAACAGAGTTTGTTGTGGCTTTGTCTCCCATGAAAAATGGGAAAGTTTCCATCAATTCAAAGGAGACTAGTATTGCATCTCTGAAAATTTTGTATGATGGTTATTTATTTTATTTTAATTTAATGCTCACTACAAGTTCAAGAAAACTCTTTATTTTATATGGGTGGTGAGTACAAGTCTGTCTAAAAAAGTGATAATGATTCAAGCCCAAAACATTTGTTATGAAACTCTTTAAAATTAGAGAAAAAAATTTTTTAAAAGTAAAAAAAGCATTTTTCATACACAGGTTTTTGTACATATTTGTTTTTGAAAAGGCAGAAAATTCTGGGATCTATATCTTATGATAGCAAATTTAATATAATTTTGTACTATATTAAGAGAATATATCGTAGTATTTTTTAATTGAGTACCTTTTAATTTCATCCAAAACCTTTTGATTATTAGCATATATTATTCTGAAGAACTGGGAAATACTAAAATTGATCACCTTGTGTAAGGTTATTTCAAGAAATGTTACAGCATCGTACTGGCAGTAATTTATGCTTTGATCATTTTAATTAAAAAGGGAAAACAGTGCTGGCAGCTATTCTGAAGAGATGAGGCTGCTCATCGTTGGGATGTATCTTGCTGATGCAATTCATTCTTAGTCAAAATTAGTTGATTGCCTTTTCTGCTAGTCCTAGACCTCTGACTGCTGCTGAACGTCTTTGTGATCTTAATTGTCTGTGGAAAAGATATCTTAATATTTCCTATCTCCTAAGAGTTGCCTTGGTTAGCTAAACAAAATGCGTTTGTAGGATGAAATAGCTTCTTCGCATATAGAAGAATATGGTATCTTTGGCATTTTGTATCCTCTGCTTTCTTTTTTTTCCCCAGTTTCTTAGTTTGAACTATGCCAGTATTGCTCCAAATTGTAACAAGTGGTGTCTGATACCTATGGGCTTTGGGAGGGCTAGGCATTTCTGATGGAAGGTGAAATAGGCAGCATGCTGAATGGTAAGCTCCTTAGGGACCACACAGCTGTAAGTGAAATCAGGATTTTGTTTCTGCCCTGTTCTTACTTAATGGGAGATGCATTTCATACTGCAGATTAGCTGAGGCTGTTTCCTATTTTATTTCCCAGGAAGCAAGAACTCTTTGGCCTGTAACTTCTTTGCTTCTTTGGACTTATCACAAATGCACTTTGTTCTGTGTAAACACAAGGCTTCTGGATCCAAAGTAAAGATTGGATCTCTGATGGTACAGTCAGTGCTACAGTATAGGTAGTGCTTGCTTGAAAGAATTGAACATGTATACTTCCTTGGCTATCTTACTTCCCAGACAGTGAATAATGTGTACTGTATGATTAATCTATGATACTATCCTAGTTACTGAGCGATCCGTACAAAATGTAATTATTTTTTTACCAGCAGAAATCAATTAAAAGTGCACTGTAGCAATAAACAGCATTCAGGTAGAAAACACACAGATTGTACTACTTTCCATTAGAAGTACATCATTGACATGAACAGTTAGTTCATAGTAGCTATACAATTACTTGCAGATCATCATTAAATTATTGTGAACTTCAAACACATCCTCAAGAAGTTGATGGAATTCAGAAATTAGAAGTTGTCTTTTGGTGTACAAAGCAGGGAACTGTGCACTTTTTTCATTTATAGTCCCAGTGTGAAACAGAAAACTGTTTATCATCTGTCTCAGCTTGAGGGTCTAATGCCTGGATCCTGTGCAGAGAGAGAGAAGTAAGGACTGGCTCCTTCAGGCAAAGTGTGTGGAGATCATTAGTGTACCTTGAGTTACAAACAAGACTGTCCTTCAGTAGAAATGCCTAGGGAGCACTGGCAAGCTTCCTACCCTGAAGAGGTACATCTGAACATAGTTTCTTTTCTCTTTATTCAACATAGTTGTTTCGCCAGAGGAGTAGATTGCAGTCAAATGTATTTGTCATGTAATTTTTGCCTGGATGGTTGCAAATATAAAAAATGCATTAAATCTGACTTTTAATCCTGTTTGTGCATAGTATGTTATCTTTCTCAGTATATTATGTTTTTCAGCTGTTCCAGAAGTGGCATCTATGGCACTAGCTTCTCTTAGCTTTCATAAATTACATATTCTCTGGGCTGTCCAATCACCTAGTTTAAGGACGATTGTTTTTTTAAGGCTGCATGTAGAAATTCAATTGTTCAGTTAAGCCTCTCTGTTCACCCACATGCTCTGGAAAGATTATTGATACTCTCTGACCTATTCCTATGTTGTTTTTTTTTTTACAGTGAAAGTCCTTCATACCACGTGTCTAGTCTATTTCATGTTTATGTCTGGGAATGATAGACATACTGTGTATAATAAGCTCAAAACTTATAAGAATAAAAGCAGGTGGTTATAAAAAAACAGTGCTGAAGACTGTAGGATACTGGGAAAGAAGTCAGCTGCTTTATGCCTGCAAACTGGTGAATGAGAAAAAGGAAAATATCTACTCCTCTGTGGAAGTCGTTGTGAAGTGTTAGAAGTAAAGTTTCTCCTCAGGAAGAAAACTGCATAATAAAAAGGTATGAAAGTAGGGCCTCACTGCTGCAAGCAAGGCTTATTTTGATATACCGGGCTTACAGAGAGGAAAAATATGTTTTATGTAGTACAAAAGAGCGTTATCATAGATGGCTCATGCCTTGTTTTTGTTCAGATCCTGTTGAACCTTTACTCAGCTGTGTAACTTGCCAAGGTGAGTGGCAGCCTCTCAGTATATATGCTGATATTCGAGAAGCCATGGAATAAATGTCATACCAGTCTGGAATCAAACTGCCTGTTTTTTTGTTTTTTTTTTTTTCACTATTTCATTGCCTGTACCAATACCGATATGGTCTTGTTCTTTAAGATGATGCATTTCCATTGTTAATGACGGACATCAAGTGGAAGAGAATGTTTGTTGTATATGGGAAATACAACAGCTGCGTACTATTTTACTCTACTTAAATGATGCTAAGCCAGCAGCCATGAGAACCTTTAGTTTCAAGTAAAATCAACTAGGTGGAAATCAGATTATTGCAGGAGTTTTCTAGGGTAACCTTGGATGGCCAAGGGACTATAGAAAGGAAGGAGTCTCCATAGCCAGAATTTTTCCTGGTGTACTAAATGGGTACTGTAGAAATGGGCAGAAAGAAATGCAGAGGCCAATGATGTCTATAACAATCTAGTATTGCTGGAAACATGCTCCATCGGAGCAGAAGGTTTATCTCATCGTTTCCTCTTGATGTTGCAGTGCAAACACATTAACCTCATGCTTCACCAGCCCTGATTACTTTTAGACTCCGGGAACATCAATTTGCAACAGAACTCCTCCGCTGCAACTTTTTCCCATGTTACAGTAAAAACTGTTGCCTGTGGGAAATGGGTTCCTTCTTTCCAAATCAAGTGGCAGGTTTATCTAATACCAGTCTAACCTTGTCTCTCAAGCCCTGTGGTAGATCTTTTGAGCTGAAAGTACACAGACTTTAGAATTGAAGAGCCCTGTGATGTTTCCTCCAAACACCATGATTTATATTTTTTTTTTCACAAAATTAAGAAATTTCAATTTTGTTAAATTTATTTGCTTGCAGTGAAAGCAAATTTTCAATTCTTTTTAAAATTCAGAGATCTATATGGCATGTGTTTTAAAAAAAAAAAAAAATCCTGCTATAGAGAAGGAGTGCCTTAGGCAGGTAAGATGTGACATAGAACTTGTCTATACAGCAAAAAATGCTAAGAAGTCCATAAAGGCAGTAAAAATGAAGGCTGCATAACTAAAATATGCAGTGTTTCCCTTGTTTCCCCACAGGGGAAAGCCATGTGCTGCCATTTGCATTTCCTCAGCAGAGAAACTACAGCAATGTAAAATTAATGAGTGTACAGAGCGTGTTTAATGAACTCTGACACGTACCCTGTGGAGACTTGGCATCCAACATTCTGCACCTCTGTCAGTTTTAAGCAGAAAGCTTACTGAAAAAAATCACATAATATTGTAAATAAATGAACACGTCTGCAGTGTCCATCAGGCTTTGGAGAGTTATGGAGCAGTCATAAATTCTGGTCATTCCTGGTGAGTCCTTTCTTCTTGGGAATATCTTTAGGATTGTGCAGTCTATTCTGAAAGTCTCCAGGCTTTTTTTCCAGCCTTTTAAAAAGGTTCTTTTTCCTGTCCTAGTTTTGGTGCAGTTTTTGTTCAAATTTCTAGTTAACAACTACCTTAATCTGTAATCTCCTAGAAGTATGAATACTGTCACATTGAAAATGATTTCCTACATAACAAAATATTCAGCTAAATATGTAGTCACATGAAGTGTTAAGCTGGTGCAAAGCATTAGCACCATTAATGACATATGAGGAGCAACTGCAGGCCCTGGGTTTGCTCAGTGCAGAGCAGAGGAGCTGAGCGACTGCAACTCCTAACAGGATGCGAAGGGCAGCACTGAGCTCTGCTCTCTGTGACAGCGCCAGGGCCCGAGGTAAGGGCACAGAGCTGTGTTAGGGGAGGGGCAGCTGGGGGTTAGGGAAAGGGTCTGCACCAGAGGGTGATGGGCATGGCCCTGAGCTGCCGGAGTTCAAGGAACATTTGAACACTGCTCTCAGACATTGGATTTTGAGTAGTGCTATGTGCAGCTGGGTGTTGGACTCCAAAGAGTCCCATCCAACACAAGATATTCTATGATTGTATGACCTTTGTATTCTTACTTGTGCTGGTGTGCTATATTTTACCATCGGATTATTTCTTGCTTCATGGATTTTTCTGGGTCATCCCACAGCATTGCATGCAAATCTATATGTTGTGATATTCAACTAGTTGTTGGAGTAAAGTATAGAAATGTCCCTTCCATTTTATAAATTTAATTACTTCATTTGCTAGGTCTCATTAAAGAATGTCATGACAGTACAAAAATAAAGACTTGCGTGTTTCAGAGGAAGACCTGTCACTTCCTGATAAAAGGAAGAAAGTGTTTTAAAGTAAAAGCTGACTATTCATTGGACTTATGTGTTAACAAATGAAAAAAGCAATTGCAGCAAAGCCTCTTGTGTTGAGATAAAACCCTTGGGTAAACAAGCTGTTAGTCAATATCTCATTTGAGTTATTAGCAGTTTAAGAAATCCCTGTAATAATTAGAAGTAATTAAGCTAAATTAGAAAGTATTAAATCATACGTTGTCCTCTAAGACTATCACTTTTAGGAGAGAGAAAACAGACACTTTCATCTAATATCTTGAAGACCATTAGTGTTATCATTGTGATATAGTACTCAAAAATGGTGTTTTTCTTTTGTTTTTGTTTTATGTTGAATTGAAATGTTTTAATTATGGATAACTGGTAACCTCATTCACTGATGATGCACAGTATTTCTAACTGATTTTTTTAATGTTTAAGTGTAATCTGTCTACAATTTTCTGTGGATCATGATAGTAGGTCAAGCTTTGAAGAGTTTCCCTCCATGATACATATGTGTTGGAACATTCATCTAGCTCGAGTGAGGAATTTTCATTTTATACTACTAGCCAATTCTAAAAGAACCACTCTCTAAACATGTTTGAAGCCTCTCCACAAAAAAATAATTCAGAAGAAAAAAATTCTGGAAAAGTGTGTATTGCTATCTACAGAATAATTTGTTTTTTCGAAATGTGTCTCATTTATATATCTCTGAAAATGTAAAAAGGCTGTTAAAAATTTTGAAGTATCTTAAGAATTTTTTGAGCACCCAAAGCATACAGGAATAGGAATTCAAATATGGTGTTAATTGTGAAAGTTAATCATACATGCTGGGCAAATCGTATTTGCTTCCCTCACAAGAACGTACCATTCAAAGAGCTGAAGAATGAATAGTATTTACAGCAAATTAATACATACTAAATGCACAGATGTAGTCTGGCTATATTCCAAGTAGCCTGAAAAATGTTTTCATACTTCCTTGGCTTGCACAAAGTAATAATCCTGGAAGGGAATTTTCAAAATTATAAGAACCATACATTCATAGATGAGGAAGTATGATACCATCTGTTTCTTTTTACTATTCTATCCATTCAAAACAATTTTTTCTGTCAGATGAAAGTGAGTTGAACCTGTGGAAATCTGAAGGTCTTGATGATGGGCCAAAGGCATTGGCAAACTCTATCATACATACTTTGCTTAAAAAATATATAGTTGTTATCTGAGTCTGGCAAATTTACTGATGCAGAACTGGAAGTGTCAATCCTAATGAGTCTACTTCTTTGTGTTGTTTTCATTGATCACAACTTTAATGTTCTTCATAATTTTAATATGCATTTTGTCCTTTCTGACTGCCTTTTATTGGAATTAAATCTGGTTGGAATAAGGCTTTTGTTCTGAATCTTACAATTCTCATGCTTACGCATTCCAAATTATTATTCCACTTCATGTCACTGTGCAGTATGGACTTGTTAGTATGCAGAAGTACAGAACATTAGTTGTTCTGATATATAAGTATTTTCTGGCTTAAAATGATTATGTAGCAATTGTGACCGAAGTGTGGTAGCCATAGTTCAACTGTCTTTAGAAACAGTTATCTCAGATACTGCTACAAACATGACCATAAGCTTAGATAGATCAGCTGAGTCTGCCTTACCTTCTTAGTTGGATGACAGTCCGTGCTGAATTCTCAACTGCTTGCAGTAACAACTAGTCCAAAGTTAAGAGTGGCTATGCTGTTAACAGCAGCTGTTGTAGGATTGACTACAACATACACTTTATGATTGTAACCCAGAGTATGAAGTGTCAGAATGTACGAGGGCTGCTCCAAAAGTAGTGCCTCTTATTTTATTTTGTTGATGGACCACATCAGAGGTGGGTGTTGATGGTATGGCAGTAGAGGCTGAACCTTCCCACCAGTATTCTGTTACATTTTCTTGCCATGTGATAGATGGCAGCAGAGGGGCAGTCTGACAAAATGGCGTCTGATGTAAATGAGTATGGAGCAAAACCGTGTCACTGAATTTCTCCATGTGATAAAAATGGCACCCACTGATATTCACTGATACTTGCTGAACACTGCTGGAGACCAAACAGCAGATGTGAGCATAGTGAGGTGGTGGGTGGTGTGTTTCAACAGTGATGGCAGTGACAGTGGGTCACCTCCACTGGTGCAGATTTTTACAGGCATGGCACACAGGCTCTTGTTCATCACTCATGAAAATGTAATGATGGTGACTATGCTGAAAGTGTGTTTTGTAGTTGAGATCTTGTTCTATCAAACAGTGTTATTGTGCTGTTTGTACCTGTTGTAGTTTGCGTGGAAATAAATATGAAGCTTTACTTTTTAAGCAGCCTACCTACTAATACTTGTATCTTTTGTTCCAAATTCTGACTGGCAAGATTGCATTTCAGAGTCTGAACGTTGCTTGTGTCTACTACTTTGAAACCCTATGGATAGACTGTTAAGTGAAAGTACTGCCGCAGTGATAGTAAGCCAACCTTGATACCTGGTATGTTTATGAAATTTGCTAATTCTAGAACTGCTACATTTTTTCAGTGAAAATTTCCTAGCTGTAATTGTCAATAACTATTACCAAAGCACTTACATTTAGAAACATTTAGAACAAACCAAGAAGCACTTTTAGATTTCAGAGGAGTATTTCTTACATTCTTGGATTTGGTTTGTATTTTATTGATTTATCTTATGCTTTGGAATTAGGTACTAGCATCCAGCTGCGTAGTTTCTACTGTTTGCACATAATCACAATCATGTATGTTTTTGTCTTTGTCTAGAACAGTACGGACAATGATATTTCTTCAGTTATCTCTTCTGTGTAAGGGAAATATTTGGCATCATTTACTTTTTCTTGCTTTCCAGTGGTGAAGAGGAATTAACATAGTCACTTTATAACAACCAGTATATTTCTCCCCGTTCTACTTAGAAGAATAAAAATGAAGGGAGAATTGCCCATATTGTCTTCCCAGACTTCCTATCAGAAGACCTATGGAAGATGTTCTATGTAGATACATTCTGATTTCCACACCACAACCTGACTGGAAATCTTTGAAAATGGAAGATCACGTTCCCTCATTTAAAGCCAGGAGAAGACCAGTATTTAAACAAGCTATTGCTTAAATTTATAAGGCATTCTCCTTTTGTACTGGGAAAAGTCACCAAAATTACTTGCTCTGTAAGCACAGTTGTAAACAAAAGGTTCTGCTGCTTTTTATCCATGTTCAGCCAGATACAATCTCCGAATGGAGATTGATGATGAGTGTTGTCCCTCAGAGGTCTGTACTGAGACCAGTAATCTTTAATATCTTTATCAGTGTTGTCTGCAGTGGGATTGAATGCACCCTCAGCAAATTTGTGAGTGATACCAAGCTGTGTGGTGTGGTTGTGTGGTGACTAACATACCTACAAGACGGGATGACATCCATGGAAATCTAGACAGTCCGTGGGCCCAGAAGGACCTCATGAGGTTAAGCAAAGCCAAACAAAAGCACTGCAGCAACCTCTGATATCAGTATAAACGAGATGAAAGGATGGAGCACAGCCCTGCCAAAAAGAACCAGGAACTGGTGGATGGCAAGCTGGACGTGAGCCAACAGTGTGCCCTCAGAGCCCAGAAAGCCAGCTGTTGTAGTGGGCTGTATCAAAAGAACAGTGGCCAGCTTGGCAAGGGGAGTGATCCTGCCCCTCTGCTCTGCACTGGTGAGATCTCACTTGGAGTACTACATTAATTTGTGAATTCCTCAGTAAGGAAGAGACATGGAACTCTTGGAGTGCATCCAGAGGAGGGACACAAAAATAATCCAAGGGAAGAAACACCTCCCCTGTGAGTACAGTCTTAGAGAACAGCTGGGGCTGTTCAGCCTGGAGAGGAGAAGGCTCCGGGGAGACATGGTAGAAGCCTTTCAATACCTTAAGGGAGTTTATAAGAAAGAAGGGAACAGACTCTTTAGCAGAATCTGTTGTGATAGGACAAGGGAAAATGGTTTGAAACTAAGAAGAGGAGAGATTTAGATTGCACAGGAGGAAGAAGTTTTTTACGGTAAGAGTAGTGCAATGCTGAAACGGGTTACCTGGAGAGGTGGTAGATGCCCCATCCCTGGAGACATTCAGGGTCAGACTAGACCAGGTTCTGAGCAAACTGATCTAACTCTAGATGCTGTTCACTACAGGGAAGTTGAACTAGGTGACCTCTAAAGGTCCCTTCCAACTCAAATGATTCTATGATTCTATGAAATATGCCTTCAGGGCAGAGATCAGCTGTACTATTACCTATTAGCTCTGGAGAGTCATTATTCTCCATCATTATTTTTTAAAACACATTGATCTTTCATTATAATATTTTATATTTAACTCCAAAGAGAATTAAAATGAGTCTTTAATTGTGTTTGATTTCCTAAGATTTGGAGTGATTTTTACTCATGTAATCACACAAATGATTACAATCCTACCTCACCCATCAGACAAAGACTCATTATTTGAAAGAAAAAATGTATCATAAGAATGAGACTGAAAAAATGTAATTCCAGCATGGATTCTGTAGCATCAATGTCATCCAAATACAGACACAATACAGCCATTAGCTTTCCCAATGCTGTTTGAATTAGACATTCTACCACACACACAGAGCCTTCTTTCTGACCTACAAAGCACAATCCTGAGGTGGATTGGGAACTGGCTGATTGGCAGAGCTCAGAGGGTTGTGATCAGTGAAACAAAGTCTAGTTGGAGGCCTGTAACTACTAGTGTTCCCTGGGGGTTGTTTCTGGGTCTGATCTTGTTTGACATCTTAATGACCTGGATGAAGGGATAGAATGCACCTTCAGCAAGTTTGCTGATGATACAAGGCTGGGAGAAGAGGCTGACACACCAGAAGGCTCTGCTACCATTCAGCAGACCTGGACAGACTGGAGAGTTGAGCAGGGAGGAACCTGATGAGCTTCAACAAGGGCAAGTGTAGAGTCCTGAACCTGGGAAGGAATAATCACATGCATCACTACATGTTAGGAGATGACCTACTGGAGAGGAACTCTGTGGAGAAGGACCTGAGTGCCTGAGTGTGCTGGTGGACAGCAGGTTGGCCATGAGCCATCAGAGTGCCCTTGCGGCCAAGAAGGCCAATGGTATCCTGGGGTGCATTAAAAAGAGCATGGCCAGCAGGTGGAGGGAGGTGATCCTCCCCCTCTTCTCTGCCCTGGGGAGGCCACATCTGGAATCCTGTGTCCTGATCTGGGCTCCTCAGTTTGAGAAAGACGAGGCACTACTGGAGAGGATCCAGTGGAGGATCACAAAGATGATTAGTGATCTGGAGCATCTCCCTTTTGCGGAAAGGCTGAGACCTGGGACTATTCAGCCTGGAGAAGAGAAGATTGAGCGGGATCGTATCAATGCTTATAAATATCTAAAGAGCAGGCGTCAAGTGGATGGGGCCAGGCTCTTTTCAGTGGTGCCCAGCAACAGCACAAGGAACAGGCACAAACTGGAACAAAGGAAGTTCTATTTGAGCATGGAAATGAACATCTTCACTTTGAGGTTAACAGAGCACTGGAACAGGCTGCTCAGAGAGGTTGTGGAGTCTCCTTCTCTGGAGATATTCAAAACACACTTGGATGCTTTCCTGTGTAACCTACTCTAAGGAACCTACCTTAGCAGAGGTTTGGACTAGATGATTTCCAGTGGCCCATTCCAGTCCCTACAGGTCAGTTATTCTGTTATTCTTTGTATTGGAAATCCAGCAGAAGAAAGTATACAGAATTCTCCATGAACTCTATTGACTTTACTCATGGGAGTCATGGTCTGCTCTTAAATGTGATTATATTATCATTCAAGCAGTTACAAAATTACTCAAAATTCTTATCGTCTTCTTAGATGCTTCAATAGGCTGTCAAGGAGGTGTAGCTGCACAGTTATGGCCATATTTCCTGACTGACAAGTGCATGTGTTATTGAAGGTCCAGATCTTCCTTATTTCTTTCTCTTTTCTCCCAAAGCTTTTAAACATCTTTTCACTGTCATTCCCTATACTCAGAAAAATAATATGATTTTCATTCAAGTTACCCACCCTAAACTTTCTATTTTTAAACAAAAATGGCTGTGATATCTGAGACAAAAATCACTTCTTGTGAGAGACTAGAAATAATTCTTGGCAGATTTGAGGCTTGCCATTATTATTTTTCCTTTTTGTCCGATAATTCTTAAGCAGATGTTGACTTGACTCTTGAGATGAAATTGTTATAGTAAACAAAGAACTGCCAAATATAAAGGTAGGGTACATAAAGAAAAAGATAACTCAGTATTGTAATTTTTTAGTTGAAAATTGTTATTAATCAAGATATAAAGCTGGAATAAGAACTTACTTCAGTTAATTTTTCGAGAAGTGTTTTTGAAAACAGTTATTTTTATAACATCCTGCTTTTGCTTTGTCCTAGTGAAAGTTCTGACTGGGCTATCTGAAATAGGATTTAAGTGTGCAATACTTGGATGTTCTATGAGATACTACAATACTTTGAGAAGTGAAACTGGAACCCTCACAAAAATCCATAAAATTGGACAAAATAATTTTGAAATTTAATTCAATCTGAAAATACGCTTATTTTCTCTGTTCAGAGAATATCATATAAATTATTAGTCATGACAGTAAAATGTTGTTCCTGCCTCACTGATGGCATAAAATCTGTTTCAGGAATTGTGATCCTAACACAACCGTCTTTATGTTGGAACATTTCAGAATTTCCATGTAAGAGGTCTGTCCTATATCTAATAAGCCAGTGAACTGGTAATGATTTCGAAAGAATGAACTCCTTGACTTCTGCAAGGGGTGCTCCAAAAGTAATGCCTCCTGTTTTATTTTATTGGCCTGCAGTGTCAGAGAAAGGTATTGATGGTATGGCAGTAGAGGTTGAACCTTCCCACCAATATTCCATTACATTTTGTTGCCGTGTGACAGATGGCAGCAGAGGGGCAGTCTGACAGAATGATGTCTGACATGGAAGTGCTTCTGTGCAGAACTGGGAGTAATCAAAGTAGGAAAAGGTCATGGGACTTCCATTCATTTTGTAAGTTGCTTTTCCTTAGCTCTTTCATCTCCAATTTCTGTTTTCCATTGTGAGATAATTCTTTAAGGAGGCCAAGGTTACTCATTCAAACATGGCCTCAGGGCAGCTTCCTGAGTAGAGCTTCTACCCTCATATATTTAACTAGCAATTTTTTTTTCCTCATCCTTATGTGATTGCCTTTGATTCATAGTTTTAAACAAAAGTAATGGTAATGGTCTATAATAATTTTTAACACCTACTACTTGAATTTAAGATGAGATAATGGTGAAAAAGTGATTTAGGATCATAAAACTCATTAATTTAAAACAATTGGTATTTTCAAAGTTATGCACAGTGTTTCATCTATTTATATTAATTTTATGTAAATAGATTTGGGCAGCAATTAGGCCTGCATTTATCTGTTTGAAGAAAGTAGTGGTTATTTTGATAGATAAGGTTTACCATATGTGTGCCACATTGTCTACACAAGATTGCGCAGAATAAATATCATGGAAAAATGCATAATGACACAGAATAAATGGAAAAAAGTGTGAAGAAGTACGTAATTGCAACTTTCATTTTTAGAAGAATGCATAATTAATTTAATGGTTGCACATCTGTAGCTGTCCAAGAAATACAACTAAATAATTACTCATCACATAAATGGAGCAGAAAATAGCAAGATAGCTGTAGTGACTTACTTTCTACTGTTTTATTTTCCAGTATTCATTCTTCCTTCATTAAAGGCCTGGTTTATGTACAATATTATTATCTACAACCAAAGGACCTTTCGTTTTCGATTCTGAGTTTCTGTCTGAATCAGATCGGAAGTTTACAAGTTTCTTCCATGTGGCTGCATTGTAGCCTGTGTAAAACCAGGTTTAAGATCAATGCTTAATTTTCTTTAGACAAGTGTTCATCTGAAAAACAAGCCAGAAATTGTTATCTCTACTAGCACCTGCAATACCTGTTCCCAGTGACTGAACAACCTAATTATTCCTTTGTGATGATCAATCTTTCAGTTGAAATCTAGTCTTTTAGTGTTGACATATCTGGATGTGATTGCTGGTAATGGTTTGTTTCTGTGTGTCAGTATGGATGACAGGTTCAATCAAATAGAATTCCATGCATTTATGTTTGTGAAAACTAATGGTGTTCCTCTGTGGAGAAACTGTCCGTGGTTTTCCAGCTGGGTATGAAAATATTTAGTCCAAAATTTAACTGAAAATTAGTCACATATGCACATCATGGACTGGTCAAGTGCTGAACAGTCCCCATAGTAAAATTTTCAAAGTTCCTTGGAAATCAGTGACAGCTAAGGAAAAATGAGCAGCTGCAGTACCGTGCCCTTTCCATTTCTAGCAAATGAATATGGCAGAGACACTGTTTTCTTTATTTCTACTCTGTCTGCTGAGCTTTAGCTCTGTTGTCTGTGCAGAGTAATTGAGAGCATGTGCTAACATGCCGATCAGGTCATTCAGCTTATATACAATGAAAATGCTGAAAAAAGCTAAAACCATCTGAAGTACCACCTGTACCATAGTCTTACTGTTACAGTTTGAGGAGTTACTCATGAAACACCCCTCTCTCCCCTCGGGAAGGAAGAGGGAAAAACTTGATTGAGATAGGAGAAACTAATTTATTAAAAGGAACGTAAGATAATACAGAATAATTAAAAGTAATAAATCAAAACAAACCAAAAAATAAAACTAGAGAAGAGATCCTGCCTGATTATCGGCAAGCCCTCCACAGCTCGCCTCCTGGAAGAGACAAGAGAGCTCTTCCCCTGTCACCTGGAATCGGAAATTGTGTGCAGGCTCTTGGGAAATGCAGTACATCCCAGTGTATCTTCCTCTTGGAGGGTCAGAACTCAAATGAAGCTGCTAGAGAAACCAGGAACCACTGCTACACACTAGAAATAGATAGCAAATAAAAAACCTAACAGCTCATTTTTCTGAAAAATCAGAAAGAAAAAGGAGTATTTATCTGGAAATCTCTGAATAATGCAGATCATGACTCATATGTTTATGAACATCTTTCAAGTTTTATCCCAGGAAGGCCAGATCTGGTTTTCCCAAGTGAATCTCCTTCCAAGATAACCTACTCCAGTAATGCAGTCTTTTCATGTGATTGATCCTACAAAAAGAAAAACCATATCATTGATTATAGGCAAAACAATAGGTACAAATGGATATATTCCAGAATGATTTGGGTGTCTGCATATGACCATTACACAAATATTGAAAAAAAAGCCCAAATGCCTGCATCTAAAATAAAATAAATTAATTTGTCAGGTCAGAATTTTACCTTTTTAGATTCTAGTTTGTTAACACTTGTATTCATATTTATTTCATTTTAAAATAGTAAAGGTGGAACGAAGGAAGCTGTACACAAAGACTGTTGTAAAGTGGTGGCATACTTTTTATTTTTCTGTATTTGTAAATAAGATTAGTTTGCTGAAAACTGTGGTCAGTATTTCTGCATTCATTAAATTAGTATCAATTGTGCCTTTAATAAAGAACTTATCAGGAAATCTACAGAAGTTTTTGCACTGCTGATAATCATAGTTGAAATGAGAAATACTCAAAACCATCAGCTGTATTGATTTTATAGAGTGAATTTAATGTTGATACTCTACAGTAGCTGGTTCCTAAATTTATATGCACAGTTCTGATGTAATGCATGTTAAATTAGCTTTCTTCCCTACATAAGAGCAATAAGAACAAAAATACAGTGATTTGTAATAGGTATTTCTCAGTGCATTCATCAGTAGATGTGAAAATCTGTAAAGATCTGACATGTACGGTCATGCAATTAATGTGTTTTCATTAATCCTTTTTATTACATATATAGAATGAGAGCATCATAGAATGGTTTGGGTTGGAAGGGGCCTTTTAGATCATCTAGTTCCAAGCCCCATGTTATAGGCAAGGACACCTCCCACTAGACCAGGTTGCTCGAAAGACCAGGTTGCTCATATCTACGATGTCAGCATTTTAGCATCATTTCTAAAAGAACTAGACAGGGAATGGTTTTCCATGACACTGCAGAAGTACTCATACTTTAAGCCACTTCTGCTGATGTGTATTGAGAAAATTCATAGGCATGGATCTATGGGCTTTGACTCTATGTTAGACCACTGGTCATCATAGGAATACAAGTAATTGATATATATATATATATATATATATATATATATATATTGTTGTTGTTCACTTTTGTTAATGATAGTTATATTCCATAAGAAATCTCTAGTTTCTCATTAGTGCATCTTGTCTCATCTTCTATGACTGGGAAGATAACAAGGTCAAACAAAACACAGAACTGCAGTGTCCATTTTCAAATCATAAAGAATAGCATATAAAAACAGTGTTCGTTAACAAGACTGTCAGTGCTTTTTATGACTTTCTGCGTATCTCAGAATGGAATGAAAACAGGTGATCTACTTCATGAATGCATGATTAAAACTGTTAACAATGGCTGAGTGCTCTCCAGTGTGTTAGATCTATCTTCTGTCCCACTCAAGGGTGCCTTTATCCACCGGAGAGTTGTGGCTGTGCTCCTGAGAAGAGATGTATCATCAGCATTTTGAGAACAAATGAAACATATCTTAAAACTAACAGAAGAAAAGTACCTACTTTTTATGTTCCCTTATGATAAAAACACTGCTCCATTTCTTCCCAGCCAAGGTGATCCTCAATGGCTAATGGTAAGAGGCAGGACAGAGTGACTTACTCATTCTGCTTATTTCTGTAGACAGTTTTGTCCTGCAGAATTGGTGCTAGTTTTCAGAAAACATTAATAGAGGTAGGAAGTTAGAGTATATAGGAGCTATAAAGTTTGTCAAAGTTAACTGTGTTTCAGGAATTATTTTTTATTGTGGGATCACCCTTGCATGAGTGCTCTAGTGATTGGGTTTCTGAATGAAGAAATGGATCACTTTGTCCTGGAAGGAAGATGTTAAAGGAAGGAGGTGTCTGATACTGTTTTATGAATCCCTTAGGTATGGCATAAATGTTGATTTACTCTCATAGTACTCACTGGATTGAGCTCATTGAATGTTTTATGCAGGAGAACACTACTTCTGGAATTATAGTAAGAATCAGATACAGACAAAGCTTATCACTGTAAAGGAAGAAGCATTGGGAATTTGCAGAAACATAACTACTGGGAATGCTCATATAAAAAGCTGACTTTTGTGCATTTCCTGTGTCACCAAGTGCTTGAGAAGGGATATTTAAGATTCAAGTTTAGGTGAGCCAAGTCTCTCTGCCCTTTGTGGTGGCAGAGGCCCCATTTTTTTACCTTTATTCTTTCCATCTTTTCACTGAGTAGACAGCTCAACAATTCGGTTTGCTACGTTGTAGGCTCTTGAGCAAGTAGGCTTTAGGACCATTTTCAGAGAGTACTTTATCACCTGTTTTCTGGTCAAATTTCTGTTTCTTATTCTACTTCTGAGAACATCCACATGCAGATGGGAGCAGAGTTTCAATATTTGTGACAGTAATTTATTCTGTTCAAGTGCTGCCTAAAATTCTGTGTGATGGGTTTTATACTTACACTATAGTCTTGGCAACAAGGAACAGACTTTCTGATGGAAAGAAAATAATTTCCTTTTCATTTTGCCAAAAACTGTGTTTCATCCTTCAAAGAAAACACAGAGTAGTTACAGAAAATCTGGTTCTTTAGTTTGTGCATTGTTGATAACTAGAATTGAGCTACTAGTCTGCTCCACAGCTCTAACTGTAGAAGAATATTTCTAGTAGTGCAAGTGAGACATTGACAAGCCCCAAAACTATTCCCTGTGCCTGTGTCTATGTACTGTGAAAATTAAGAAATATCAGCAGAAATATTGCTTCCTGCCATGTTGTGTTTCTAAACATGTTATCATTTTGCTATCATCACTTGTCTGGCTAAGTTTTTATATTGAGGGGATAACATGACATTGTGCACTATATTAAGTATCTTTGGGGTAAGGGGAGAGGGAGTAGTAGCTGATTGGCTTGTATTTTTGTATAAAATGTTGATAAACTGAGATGAGGATCTTGTGATAACTATATATTACAAGTCTTGCACTGTGCTGCTTTTTAGATATGGGTAACGCTATGCCATTTGTTATCCCATTACAAGGTTTGGGGGATTTGTTGCCAAAAAACAGGAGGCAACTGGAAATTGTTATTGGGAGGGATATCAGTATTCATTGAGGAGCTGAGCTGGTTCTTCTCCATGCTGTACAATTGATTGTGTTTTGAGAAGATTAAAAATGCTGTTACTCTGAGTCAACTGAACTGGCTGGTCAGTGGCTTACTGTGCTGCCCAAGAGGCAAATTGCAATCCACCAGAGCTATTCTGTTTCATACTGGGCAATTCAGATAATTCAACTTGTTGAAGTTGAAACATTAAGATACGGGAGTATGTACATGTGTCTTAATTACACCTACTACACAGGGAAAACAACAAGAGTTTAGAAGGTAACAAGGCTGACTGAAATGCTTGAGGTGATTTCTTTTGGTAAGGAAAAGTCGTTCTCTTCAAGTTTATTGCCTCTAGAGACTTACCTTGCATCCCCCACATAGCTAAGACTGTGGCCTACCAAGTACTACCTATCTAGCTAATGTTTGTAGGATAGGGCCATTTCTGGAATAAGATCATTACAGTGAGCTGAGCTGCACACTGCTCTCAAAAATGCTGATGCATGAAGCAGTGATGGGACAGACTGGGGCTCACAGTTCTGCACACTTCCAGTTCTGAAAAAGCTTGAAGAAATGTGTTTTCCCACACCTCTGTTAAGAGGACAACTAGCTAGATGACATTTTTTAGTGTTTGAATCAGTCATTCGTTTCAGAGCAGATTTGAAAACACTACTGAGGATCTTGGACAGACTAAGAGTGATAAAGTAAGAAAGGTGTTTGAAGTTTAAATAGTCAAAAGCAGAGTACTGTAAGTGCTAAAAGCACAAAGAACACCCAAAGCGACTTCATCTTTTGAAGATTCTGGACTTCCAGGTCTAGTGAAAAGTCACTTCTGCAGTCATTTAAACTAGAAGTCTCAAATTATTCTTGAAACTTTACCTTATACTTCCTACATCTTTTAGAAAAACTTGTTTCAGCTGTTTCAAAATGATCTAATTTTTAAATGATCATAGTTTATAATTTTTTTAAAAAGAATATGTATATATATGTGGTCCAGTACTAGCAGAGCTTGCTACAATGTTGTTATTGATTGCTTTTCTTCTTCCACAACGCCAGTATCTTTTAAAGTCTTATTTGTATTAGTTACATGATAACTTCAATTACGTAGTATACACTGGCTTGCAGCCAGACCACAGCTACCTGGATTTCAGTGGAAGGCTTTTTTTCCGGGTAAGCTCTCAAGGTCCTGTATTGATGTGTGTGGAACTGCAGTTTCACTACTTCTAGTTCCAGGATTGGTAGGTTAAAAATATTCTGAAACAGATGCTGCAATCATAGCAAATCAGCATAAAGATTTCTTTGCTGTATTTATTTCCTAGACAGGCATCTAATTTTGCAAGTGATACTGAAGAAAGGAAGGAAAAACAAAAAAAAAGTGCATTTGAGGTACTGCTAATATCTTGTTGCAAATTTAGTCCAGCAACAGAAAGATATTGAAATTTGGACACTGTTTGAATTACTAGGGAAAGTACTCAAAAGTAATGTCTCCTATGTATTTTCTTGGAAACTACAACAAAGAGCACAATGCCACTGTTTGATAGAGCAAATTCTAAGCTACAGAACACTCTTTTTCAACACAGTCCCCACCATTAGCTGTGTGTTTTCACCACCCATGGGGAAGAGCCTGTGCACCATATTTGTAACAATCTGCACCAGCCTGCCTCCACTGCTGAGACACACCACCCAGCACCTTACTGTGCTCACATCTGCTGTTTGGTTTCCATAAACATTCAACCAGCATCAGTGAATGTCAGTGGGTACGATTTCGTTCACCTGGAGGAATTCAGTGAAACATCTTTGCTTCATATGCACTTTCGTGTCAGACGCATTTTGTCAGACTCTCCCTCTGCTGCCATCTTTTGCACAGCAACAGGTAGGAAGGTTCAGTCTCTTCTGCCATACCACCAACATCTGCCTCTGGTGTCATGGGCCAAAATCATAAAATAGGAGGCATTACTTTTGGAGCAGCTCTCTTGTTACCTGGCTCTGGTTACTTTTTTCAAAATCATGTTTACATTGCCATATCTGCATCTTATGCTATGATTCCAATTATAGTAGAGTCCCTTAAAACATGTTTAAAACCTCAGTCTTGAGTGGTATCATTAATCATTTTCATTGTTTCATTCTCAATTCCAGTCACAGTGGAAAGATCAAATAAAATCTCTTTTCCTTGTGCTAATAGACACTAAAGTTTTTAAATCAGTTTCAGTATTTTGACTCTTGGGCAGTATTTTCTTAAAATACTTAAAGCATTTATACTATAAAAACTTATTTTATTGCATTATTTTTCCTTCTTTGGACTCTTTTTTTTGTAGTTTCTTAGATTGCCTGTAATCTGTAACAGGCAGTGTAAATGGGTTGTATTGTTTTCCAACACTTTTGATACAACGTTCTTTGTTTCACGATTGTTTGTACTTAAATTTTCTGGACTTCTAAACTTGTCCATGTTAAAGGTGCTTTGTGATTGTTGGAATTCACAGGTGGCTGTGAAGAGATGCGTTTTGTGGTGTGGTTTTCAGTTGGCCCTGTATGGAGCTAGGAGTTGAACTCAATGATCCTTACAAATCCCTTGAACTCAGGATAGTCTATGATTCTATGACCTTTTAATTGCAAATTAAAAAAAAAAAAAATCTAGTAGTCATTTTGCTGTACTTTTTCCTGGAAGTCTCATGAGTCTTCCAAGACAAACCACCTATGTTTGAAACAACCTGAAGCTTGGCTCCAATGAGTAGAGAGATTTCAACTGATTTTAAAGAGCTTTGGATTGTGGCATGTTTATTCAGGAGATATGTAAGAAATGTATGACTTGGAGAAGTCTAAGAATCAACAGAAATGGAGACCTGTGCTTTAAATTTATTCATTTAAGGGAAAAAAGAGAAATGAAAGTCAACAACCATTTTGATGTTGCCAAGAATGAAATATATCTAATTAGGGAACTGCAAATTACTTAATTGATGCAGTTCACTTATAGTAGACAAAAAGGGATTACTGTATATCACCTCAACAGAACAGATTTAAAAATAGTTAAATGCTAGGTTCCAAGGCAATTTCATTTTCTCAATGTAATGAAGAAATTTAACGCTTGAATGTGTCCTAAAAATAGTCATCCTAAGGCAATTTTATATTCTTGTTTTTGTGAGTTTTTGATGCATGAATCTGTCCTAGAAATAGTAGTGATTGGAACAGAATACACAACATTTGAATTAAAGAAGAAAACCTGCTTAATTCCACACCAGCCACCAAGACTCTTGAAATGTAAATTGGATTCTGGAGGAGGCAGAAATGGATAATTCAGAATGGAAAGAGTCAACTTGAACTCTTGAATTTTATGGATTCCCTTGGGTGCTAGAAGATTTAAGGGGAAAAAGGAAAGAAAAAGTACAAAAAGTTGCAGAAAATAAGTGGTACATACTAGTTCTGATAAAACTGAGAAAACTTCAAACATTTTAAATGAAAGCAAATGAAATTTATTTTAAAAAGTGGATTGTTTCTATAGATTTTCTCCTCTTTATATACATAAAGGTACGTTTGCATGGCAAATCTGCATCAGATAACTGATTTGTGTTTGATGATAGAATCACAGATTGACAGAATGGTTTGGGTTGGAAGAGACCTTAAGCCCCACCCAGTTCCAACCCCTGACACAGGCAGGTTACCACCCCCAGCTCAGGCTGCCCAGGGCCCCACACAACCTGACTCTGAGCGCCTCCAAGGGATGGGGCACGCACAGCTTCTCTGGGCAGCTGTGCCAGGGCCTCACCACCCTCTGAATAAAAAATTTCCTCGTAAATGATATATTATTTCTTTGAGTGGAACATCTCTTTTAGAGTATGCTTACTTTTTGGTGTTATAATGCTATTTCATTTTACAGTGGCATTTTATCATACTCAAGGTGAATGTAAGCAGAGGAAATGAAAGCAAAGAAAACACAGTGTTGCTCACTTTCCTTTCATAGAGTAAATGCAGAAGTGCAGCTATTCTGTTTTTCTTCGCCCTGAAAGGGGAAATAATTTTTTAAGGTTTGGGGATGTGAGCTGTTAAAACATAACATTAGGCTAGTTATATGATTTGCATGGAGTAAGCTGTAGTTATTTATTAACTTTTATAAACCTTTTTTTTTCTCTCAAATACTTTATTTTATTTTGTTCTATTTGATTACCTTCTTTTCTGACTACAGGAAGGGGCTGGGGAGACTATTCTCTATAATTGTAACTAAAAGGAATGTTCCAGCTAGAGTCTATAAAGTTTAAAGAAGGCCATGCAAGCTTCAGTTCCTCTCTAGAGGATTTTTCCATGAAAATAATTTCTAAATACATCTTTGGCTTGCAGTTAGAACATTCTACTGGAGTAACTGCAGAATGCCCAGGGAAAATAAAAAAAAAATTCTCAACATGTTGCAGAGCGCTCATCTCCTTTAGCATTGGAAATTTGCCTTGTAGATGTCTACCTGAGGCTGACTGTCAGAGGAGAGAAGAAGGCACCTGACCTATTTCAAGACTGTCTGCTAGAAATACTTTCCTCCTGCATACAGGAGTTTGGAAGATTAGCTGTAAGTTTTCTGAAGATCTGTATTAGACTAGATAATTCCTGTATTTTCCATCTCTTCCTCAGGAGATTGTGAGGCTGAATACTGCATATTCACTTCTGTTGAGGAACTTTAGGTGTGTTATAATGCAAAATCACTCATATAGATGTGGTAATGAATAACCTAACGAACACAAGAAAATCTGTGACTATTGTAATAGGCTTTATATAAATAATAACTGGGTACGGACAGTGCTCTGATGGATTTGGCTTACATTTTCAGTTGTCTTTGTTGTGCCCTTTGATTGGCAAAGGAAAGGAAGCAAGTCATTTATAAATGCCTACGCAAATTTTGAACGCTTGTGATCTGCTTACAGCGTATGTGCTGAATGAGTGTGATCACAGGAATACATGGCTTGAGTACCTTTGTAAAATAACAAAAACACATTAATTGTTCACAAAACATTTCAGGTGTCATACAAGGAACTGACACCACAGCATTTTGGGAAGTGGTCTGAGTCATTTTTAAAGCTGACTGAATTTTTCATTAGCAATAATTTCTGCCTGAAGTTTTGCTTTTCTTCTTACAAATAATTAGTAAATAATTGTAGCACTTAACTAACTTTGGAAAAATTCCAGAGTGAGTAGCAAATAATATAAAAGGGGCTGAAAGGGATTTTTTTTTTTTTGTTATACCTAATTATTTTAGAGCAATTTTTTCTCACTGTTGACTAGTTCAGTTTAGTTCAGATTGTTGTGGACAGTCTTAGAGCTAGAGTGTTTGAAAAAAAAGCAAATAATATGTAATTCATATTTGAAAGACTTATTTTGAAAGAGAATCTGTAGCTTCCGTGATGTAATTTCCAGCTATTCAGTACAACAACTGTTATGCTGTGGTCTGCTGCCATCAGAGTTTTTCTAGTTACCCCTGTTTTTTTCATGGGGTTTATTTCTTCATCTGTAATATAGTGTTTTTGTTATATCACAAGCATATAATATTGAAGGGCTATAATCATGTGAACTTCAACAGTATTGGAACCCCTGCTTAGAGGAGTTTTGCAAAATTCTGTCCTTTGTATCAATCCTATAAAGACAAAGAAATTCACAGCAACATAAGACCACAAGACAAATCAATCTTGGCTTTTGGAAACTTCTAGAGATACAGTCAGCCTTTATTGTTGCAATGCATTAGTTATGTTCTTTTTGTGTTTGGGATGGACATAACTATCTTTGTGCTTCGGCATGCTAGTTCTGTATTCTTGGCTATGAGAGTGTGGATAATACTCCAGCGCTGTGGCTGTGGCTGTTTACCACTCTGCCCACATAACAATTAGCTTGGAGGTGGGTGCGAAGCAGGGAGAGGACAGAGCCAGGACAGCTGACCTGATGTGGCCAAAGAATCTGTGATTCTGTGAAAGGAATATTCTACCCTTTGTAACGTTGTGCCCAGCAATAGATGCTGAGGGTGAGAGTCAGGAAGGGAGGATGTTCATAATTATTGTGTTTATCTTTGTGTGCTAAAGATCTGCTTCCCATGAAGAACATGCGGCAACAGCCTCAGGTTGCACCAGGGGAGCTTTTGGTTAGATGCCAGAAAGAATTTCTTCATGGCAAGGGTGGTTAGGCCTTCGAATGAGTTGCCCAGGGAGCTGGTGGAATTGCAGTCTCTGGAGGTGTTTGAGGCATAGATATGGCACTTATTGTCATGGTTTAATGGTAGACTTATCATAGAATTACAGAATGGCTTGGGTTGGAAGGAACCTTAAAGATCATCTAGTTCCAATACCTCTACTCTGGGCAGGAATATCTCCCACCAGAACAGGCTGCCTAGGGCCCCACTCAACCTGGCCTTGAACACTTCAGGGATGGGACATCCACTGCATCTCTGGGCAGCCTGTGCCATGGCCTCACCACCTTCTGGGAAAAGAATTTCTTCCTATCATCTGGGTACTGCTAGGTGATGGTTGATCTTGATGACCTTATGGGTCTTTTCCAACATAGATGGTTCTGTGATTATAAGGGGCTCAAAATCTGCCAGCTCATGGACAGTAGTAAATACATTCTTTCTTTGCTTTGCTTCTGCATGCAGTTTTTACTTTGCCTACTGAACTCTGTGTGTCTCAATACACAATTCTTCTTGCTTTCTATTTTCTGCACATCCTGCAGGAAAGGATGAGCGAGCAGCTGTAAGAATGTCTGCTGCAGGAATCAATGCATCACATGGACATATTTGCCTGAAATTAAGTTTCTCTTTTAAGCCCATCCATCCTATAAAAGGCAAAGTTCAATTTTGAAGAAGATGTTAGAACTCTGTTTAATTTTGATATTTTCGCTATTATTTTCTATTTCACTAGAATGAATATTATCATCCATGTAGAAAAAGCTTTAGTATAGCATTTTGCTGAGAACTACTTTTTTAGCAGATCATTAAAAAAATTATGAGGCATGTCAGATTCCAGTGAGGAAATTACAAGGTAATTTAAGCTATGCTTTTTATTGATTAATAAGCAAGCTACTCTCTTCTTACAGGAGGATGTTTCTCACTATCTCTTTTACAAGAAACATTTCAGAAATATTTCCAAAAAATAAAAAGATATTTTTTCCATGCATATTCTTTATCGTAAGCCTCTTGGTTAAGCTTGCAATTAGTCTCCATGTGCACACTGAATTCAGATGAAAAATCTACACAGTACATTAGCAGAGATAATTGACAGGGAGAGCAGGGCAGTGAACCAAGAACAGCGATGACAAGGATCAAGTTGGAAGGCTGCATCAGGTTGGAAGGTCATACTTGCGTAGCTCAGATGAGAGACGCAGGAATTGCTGTAGAAAATATACGGCTGTGAAGACATTCTTCAGCATACAGGAGGTTTCCTTTTTTTCCTGCCAGTAGAGAGAATTACTTGCATGATTCCTGCTGATATTCAGCAAGAGGGAAGATTCTGGACTGTGTTCCAGATGCCCATCCATACAAGCTCCATGAAAGTATTGCAGTCCTATCAGAAACATCCTGATACTTGGTGAAAATACTTTTGCTTAGACAGTTGTATTAGAGGAGCCATGTAAAATATATATATATTTTTTTACTGTTCCCATTATTGTGTTCTCTCAACTGGCCAAACTGAAGATCTTCTGGAAACAGTATTACTAATCAGCTGTGGCAGGTGACTCTTGCTTTTCTTGGTCTTCCTAAAACTGAGGCCTTTTAAATCAAGTAGTTCTTTGCAGAAGTTCCTGCTTTCTCGGTCTCATTGCATCAGTAGCATATTGCAAACAATACATGGCATATAGGGAGGGGTGCCTGGATGCTTTCCTGTATAACCTGTTGTAGGGAACCTGCTTTAGCAGGGGTTTGGATTTGATAATCCCCAGAGGTCCCTTCCAACCCCTATGATTCTGTGATTCTGTGATCTGCAAGACTTCTAGTCTTCTTCACTGTGATCAATACAGATAAAAAACTGCTCAAGGCCTTTTAAAGTGTTATTGGATGATTTGTTTGTTGCTTAATTGTAAGTGTAACTTGAGGATTAGGGACACTTGGTGCTGTTGTTAATTGAAGAGTAAATCTTGTTGCTTTTTGTCGGCGCTTAGTCCCGTTAGTGAATTCTCTCAGTCAGTGTAGCATCAGAATAGTAAGCCCTCTTTATTGTGTTCAACATACATCTTATATATCCTCCACTTGCAAGCAGTAAATCCACTCACAGTTAATTGGCCTTAAGTTCTTCCAAACAACATTGATAACAAACAAAGGGTTCCTTAACCGTCCTAGATGTGACCAGATTAGCTGCGCATACTAAAGGAGCATCCTGTTTACACTTTAGCCCTGTCTCCTCTCTGTCTTACTTTACAGACTCCCAAGGCCTCATAGTGATAAGATCTATCAGAGACTGTTGAGCTCCTTGGTGTTACATCTCCCCCCGCAGTTTTTGTGCATCTTTTGAAGCATTTTAGTGGGTAAAGAAAGTCTTCAGATGATCTCTTCTCTTATTCAACATATGTCAACTTCAGTGCCATAAGCACTTTTCCCAAATGAAACAAAGTTTCTGCACAGCCTGAAATAACAATAAAACTATTTTGCTTCTCTGAAAATCTGTATATTCACTATCTACATATCTCCATCTGATCTAGTTGTTGAAAATTTCTTCAGTGGAGAAAAATAACACTTTTGAAGTGCAAGTCTTGTTATGAAATTATTCATATAAATACATTTATGAGTTACATTCTCCCTGCTAACTGTGCAGTGACACTAAGTGGTATGGTCAAGTTTCTTTATTCTTGGGGGCCTCAAGGAGAGACATGCTACCTCTGTCTGTATTTTTTGGTCCAGTAATTTCTTTCCTTCATGTTAACAACTTTGTCCTATCTTTTGAATTATATGGACCCAATCTTTTATCTTACCTGTTTTGCAGAGTTACTTTTTCAGTTTTATACATTCACGTGATCACACTTTTTAACCTAGATGCTTAATTTTAGATATTCGTATTCAAAAATGATAGTTAATGTAATAAAGTTATAATTGTTTGTTCATTGAAAGGGAAGCTCTGCTGGTCTGGCGGTTGGGGCTGCATAATTGTTTGTCATTAAAAAGGGAAGTTCTGCTGGTCTGGCAGTTGGTGTTGCAGGCTGTGGGTAAGTGTCCTAATCTGGTGACAACTCTTGCAAAAGCGCAAACCCCCTTCTTCGTTGCTTCGTCTCCCCACCTTGGATCAAGTGAATCCCAGGACGAGGAAGATTGTGATGACACCTAGCAACAGGGAGGCGCAGCCGCAGAAGGTGAACGAACATACGAGAATCCTCGCCGACCCGAGACTATAAAAACTGGGAATAGCGGACAGAGGGTGCGCGCCATTTTGCGGAGCCGAGACTCCTTGGCCGCCCAGCGCTGCGTTTTGCTTGTGTTTTTGCTTACTCAAATTAATAAAATCTTTTTGCGGATCAGTTTGATATAGTCTAATTTATAACAGTTAATGCTTAGAGAAAACCAGTGGTAGCTCTGAAGCTCTACCTACTCACATCACCTCCCCCTAGCAAACTTCCCTTCCCTGTTTTCTTCACCACATTTTGCAGGGTTAGGCTGCTTAAGGTCAGAGAGATGCTGCTTTTCTAAGGTCCAATTGCCTTGCTGTCGAAGATACTCTTGTTTGTTGACTTGGACAAAAGAAAGCTAAAGAGGTATTTAATGGGTAAGGCTTTTGCTGCTGATTGAGATAGGTGTTAACACTAGCAATGTACAGCAAGCTATTTCCTTCACCATCACAAACTGCATTAAGTGCATAATCTAAGAGCAGTGCTTTGCTTTGACAGGAAATGGGAGCAGTGTCACACTAAGGAGATAGAAAGAAGGTTAGAGCTCGTAGACGCAAATAACATTTATTTCACTGGTGCGGGTTTTTATTAACCTGACACTTTTAAAACTTTTCCATGCATTCATATGCTTCTGCATTTTTCTGTAACACAAATTTTACTTCATTTTGCAAAAAATAATCAGGAACCTGAAATGTAAAAGACTGAATAACAACGAATAGAATAAATGACACTGTTGATTTCCCTTGGCACAGTGAGCTAACTAAGTGCAGTAAAATAAAGGTGGCCACAGAAGAGAGTAAGTTAATCAGGTGTAACTGTTCTGTTTCTGAACAGTAAGAAGGGTATGTGAACTTCTTACTTTCAGTAAGACTTTCCCAGAATCAGTAATTTGAATTAAACTAAGTTCTGTAAATGACTGTATTTGGAAACTCCAGATAGATATGAAGAAAGGAATATATTTATGAATGGTCTCTCTCTCTTTGAATTTTATGTATGACGGTTCTTTATGTTCTTAATTTTAATGTGAAAATGGTATTCGCTGTATTTTCCCTCCTTTCTGTACATCTCAAATTCAGTTCTTGAACTAGGTAGTGCTTTTATTTTTTTTGACTTCAGTATTTCTCACTGTTTTCCAGTTAATCAGCCAGTGGGTGATATTTTAATATTTTTTGTTGTTGTTTTTAACACTGACTTTTCTGTATAACATAGTGACAGAACAATCATATTTAGGAAACACATACCAAATTTGTCAGAAAGTTGTCCAGTTCCACTACAGGATTACTTGTATGGATTACTTCTATGGATTAGGATCTTTTTGTATGAAAAGCTTGAGAAACTAGTAAAAACATCAGAAGACAAAGTCTATGCAAGGTAGCATCTATCAGTGGGTGATCATAGGAAGCTGTGTTGTGCTATTTCTGCTTCTATGAATGTTTAGTTTTTGGCTGTGTGTTCATAACTGTTGGTGTCTTTATTTACATTATAAACAGGACATTCTGGAATGAATTTGAAACCTACTGAAGTATTCCTAGTGCCTCATTAGATTTTAGATCATAAGCTGCAAGATAATGCAGAGATAAGGAAATAAGTTCACAGTCTCTAGACTGTATTTATTTTTCTAATATTACGTCTACCATCAAAATTTTCATGTTTTGCTTTTTCTTCTGAGAAAAACTGAACCTGTAAAACAATGAATATTTTACTTGTGATTTACATTAACAGCAGTGCTCTTTTTTTTTTTTTTTGAGAATTATAGTGTTGATCAGAATAAGAAATGAGAGCAGTACATTGTCATCTTTTTCTGAATTTGATACATTAAATTACATGCCATATTCCATTTTTTTTCAGAAGCTGGCTTTTACAGAATCATGAATCTAAATTGCAAAGAAAAAATCATGTTATGTTGTTAACAAATTAGTTATGTAACTTCTTTTTACAAACAATTTTCTGGTAACATGTGCCAAAAATAATGTTTTTCATAGATAGAGTACATGTGAAAGTCAGATATTTTTCATATTAATATACTCAATTTGCTAAAATCATTGTGTATTATCTGCTGAAAACTTAGTATGGAAAAGAAAATATAGAGGAATGTCATGTCACTCTAAATCAAAGTAACACAAATTTGTGCCAAGTTTTTTTCCCCTGCGAAGTAGTAATTTCAAAGATGTTCACAGAAACAGTGATGGATTTACCTTGTAGATCTTTTCTATTTCCTTTCTATTAACAGCAGAGTTACTTACGCTTATCAGCATTCTTTCTGAATAGAACACAGTCTTAAATGTGTGCCTGCTAATGTTCTTCTGAGGTAAGTTTCTTTTCATCAGCTCCCTCCTGATACTAATCTTGTGTGTATGAAATTACAATCACTGAGAAATAAAAATGTGAGGATCTACTAGAATTTTTATTTTATATTATTTTAATTGTTTCATTTTACAGAAGTTGAGAAATGTTAAAAGGGAAGTTATTTGACTGAAGTTCTTTACTGAGTGAGTGGTGAGGTGCTGGAGCAGGTTGCCCAGAGAAGCTGTGGATGCTCCATCCCTGCAGATGTTTAAGGCCAGGCTGGATGGGTCCCTGGGCAATCTGATCTAGTACCAGATCTAGCAGCTGGCAACCCTGCCTGTGGCAGGGAAGATGGAACTTGATGAGCCTAGAGATCCCTTTCAACCCAAGCCATTCTATGATTATGATTCTATGAAAAGAAACTGTAGAGAAACTTAGCTTTTGTAGGGCAAAACATTCAGGTGCAGGAGTAGCATGTGTGGACAACAAGGCTATCCATCAGACTTCTAAATATTCAAGAATCACCATGTTTTTTCCACTGGCATATACCTCTGGATTGAGCCTATGTAAAAATTATAATATAGCTGTACAAATCCTATTCCAAAGCTCAACTGTCTCACTATAATAATTTGATGAAAACCACACATGCACTCGGGTGCCTGTCTCATCAATGATTTCTACATTTTTTAGTCAGCAAGAGAGGTTTTTGTTTCTGCTTACTGACCCCACTCAGAGAGCTAAGGATGTCAAATGAATCTTGCGTAGCATGCAGTTAACTTACATGTATTGCATAAGGTTAAAAAAGTGAAAGGGTCCAGAGCTGGGTAGTTGCTAATCTCCTTGTTTAAGACTGATGAGTTGAGTCAGTCTGACCCTATGCTCCTGTCTGTTAGATGCATTCTCTTGATACAGTTCATTAACTGAATTTCTGGCTCAGGTTATGGTTTGAATGGAGACTACACTGTTACTTCCTTAAATTAGATTGTGCTTTCTGCACTATTTTCTTTGCTGGACCAGTGACCTTGCCTACCATACAAAGGGTTTGACTATATTACTTGCAGTTTATTCTAACTTAAAAGATCACATTTAATAAGATACCTGAGATAAAGTGCATTCCTGCAGCTTCATTTTTTCCTCATCTTTTGGCTGTGTAATACCTAAAGTTATTAAGAGTCTTATGAGCAACACAGAACTGCAGGATTCCCCCCAAAGCCAGTGGACCTTTAAAACTTGCTTTAATTATTTATGCTAATAGTGCCATTTGCCTTCTGTTTTGTTTCCAATAGGTTAGATTTAATGCCTCAGAACAGCTGAATCAAAAATTAATTGGCATCTCCTTCTACTGTAAGTTAAAGTAAAATAAAATGTAAGATAAGAAGGAGCCCAGCCCAAATTTTAAGTATACCAAATCAAGAAAATAGCTACTTAGGGGGAAAAAAGTCAGTAAATTTCTACATGCCAAGTTAGTGGCATAGCTATGAATGCTAATATAACTGATTTTCTGCTGAACCAATTGTACCGGTCTGATCACACTTCCACTATGATATAACTTATGTGGATATCTCCTAAAAATACTAATCAATTTATGGAATATTTTATTGAATGATTTATTTTATTGTGATACACTTTCTGTCAGAGACATATTTAGTTATTTGGAGCTGAGAACTATTTACTTATTTTTTCCTGATAATGATTATAAGAAGAAGGCTCCACCAAGACTTCTCATAAAGTGCATATTTTTTTCACATAACACATATTTATTGTCTCATTACTTGAGGGATAAGTCAGTATATTTATTGTAAGTAGCCAGAATTATTTTCCAGTAGAGCAAAATTGGCATACCCGAAAACTAGTAACAACAATGAAAAAATCTTAATTAATTTTTATTTCAAATGCAGGTGGTATATTCCATTCTTGCTGAGAAGACTTAGAATCAGAGTCCTCTTTCAGAAGAAAAAACCCTAATATTCAATTTGTTATGTAACATGCTGAGAAATGTACTTTTCATAGCCATGGGGGTTGGACTCAGTGATCTCTTGAAGTCCCTTCCAACCCCTGCAATTCTGTGATAATGACTCCTTTTGACTGATGATTTATATTAATGAACCAATCCAATTATTACAGAAAACACATAGGTAAGGAGTATCTCAGCACTCCAGTGCCAGTGTCATGTAAAGTCATTACATGGTGATTTCACTGGGCCTCAATCCTAGTGATGTAGTTCTAGTATGAACTGTTGAGAGGACAGAACCCAAAGGCAATACTCATGCACTGTAGGTACCTGAGTCCCTAAACATCCTAGGATCACATGTACTGAAGCAGAAGGGAGGCTGGCAAGAAATCCCACAGAGAAATCAGACTGTGAAAAGCAAAACTTATTTTTACTCATATGTAGCCTGTCTTGTTTGAGGAGATGTAAATATATATGTATGAGATATATAGATTTAATTTATTTAATTGCATTATAATGCTATTTCTGAGTCTTTAATTACTTTTAACTTCTGGTGTGCTGCTAGCAGTTGCAAGGATGAATCATAGTTTCATTAAAAAATATATTTTTAGTTAGTTTACTGGCTGGATTTTCGGATGGAGCAGGTGTTTTATTTGACCTGCACATCTGATAAACAGAAAGAGATAGTCCAGAGAAGCAGCTTTAGAGCACATGGGTTTTAGAGCTAATTCTAGAAAAAGGTGGAGGATGGGCTGAACAGTTAAAAAAGTTATCTGGAGGGGCAGGTAGAGAAAAAACAGTGGTCAATTTTAAGTGCTTATTTCTGTGAGACTGTCGGATACCTAGTTCTGTCTTGTACCAGTGAGATTAGAGAGTACTATGTGTCCTTTATGAAATATCAATTATAAACTCTATTTAGGAAGGCTGGAGAGGGATTTTTTATAAGGGCATGTAGTGACAGGATGAGGAGAAATGGCTTTAAACTGGAAGAGGTCAGATTTAGACTAGATATTAGGAAGAAATTCTCCACTGTGAGAGTGGTGAGAAACTGGAAAAGGTTGCCCAGAGAGGTTGTGGATGTCTCCTCCCTGGAAGCATTCAAGGCCAGGCTGGATGGGGCTTTGAGCAACCTGGTCTAGAAGGGGTTGGAACAAGATGATCTTAAAGGTCCCTTCCAACTCAAACTGTTCTGTGATTCTATGGCTGATTATTTGGGTCAGTTTTCACAAGCAGTAGGTGAATTGCTGAAAAAGCAAAATGTGCCCTCCTTTTTCACAGGAACTGAACAGACATTTACAGGCAGCCTGTGGTGGCTTTCCATTTAATCAGTTTGGGCTGAAACCTTGAATGCTTTTACCGGAAACAAGAACAGAAAAGACAAAAAGAAAAAAAAATCCTAGTTAATCAATTTAAGAAAGGGCTTGCAGCTTCACCAAGGAATTCAGTTCTTTCTTGCTCTTATGGAGTGATCTTCACCCTAAGTATATACATAGCTATTGTGTCTCACTTTATACTACTTTTGAGTCTCAAGAAAAGCACTGTATATATTCCATGTACAGTGCGACTCTGAACGAGCTAATGTCTGATGCCAGCAGCTCTGAGGGCCTCATACTGAGGAAGCTAGGTAGTTTTTCAAGGTCTTCTTCAATACCTATTATACCTGATAAAAGGAAAATGCCCCTTGGGTCTTGCTTTAACAATTTGTCTTTCCAGCTAGTCTCAAACTACAAGGTTTTCTCATTGCCTAAATAACTTTTATTGATACTTTAATCTAAAGTATTTCTATAGTCTACAAAGTTCTTGTGTGGCTGCTTGTGTATCTCAAATTAATAATCTAAGAACTTCTGGTTTTAAGTAAAGTTACCAAATCTGAGTGATGTTTAAGGATGTCAGCAGAAAAATTCTTTGAAAATATTAGAGATATTGATTATATATTGTTAGTTCTTAAATATTCAAGCATGTTATTTTCACTTTCATTTTTATGTATTTTGAATGCTTATTCAGAATTTTAAAAAATTATCACTGTATCTACAAATTTGAGTGACAGAATGTTTACAAACATTCTGAAGTGTTCTGAGAAAATTTTAAATTCTGAATGTTATGGGCAGTTTTTTAATGCAGAAGAGTCTCTCCTTACTGAAAAAGTTCACAACCTCCAGAAAGGTGTCAGAATCAGCAGATGCAACCACTTGAACAATTTGAATTCTCTGAATAACTTTCCTAATTTCAGTCTATTTTCTGAGTTTTCTTCCCGCAGCTTATGAAGACGAAGATGTTTTTTCCTCCAACAGTTAGTAGAATAAGATTGTTCTTGTTTTGCTCTTTTAATATACCAATCCCCCTGCCTAATCCATTATGAGATGGTTTTGGACCTGCTCTGAAAGCTGGACACTCACAAGTCCATGGGGCCAGTTGGATTGCACCCTAGAGTGTTGAGGCAGTTAGTGGATATGGTTGCCAAGCCACTCTCCATCATCCTTCAACAGTCCTGGCTAACCGGGGATGTCCTGCTGGACTGGAGACTGGCAAATGTGACACTCATCTTCAAAAAGGGCCAGAAAGATTATCCTGGTAGCTACACACCTATCAGTCTCACCTTGGTGCCAGGGAAGGTTATGGAATGGATAATCTTGGGAGCCATCATGGATAAATTAAATGTCAACCAGGGGATCAGGCCCAGTGAGCATGGGTTTATGAATGGTAGATCCTGCTTGACAAACCTGATTTCGTTCTATGACAAGATGACCCACTTAAGGGATGAAGGTAAGGCTGTCAATGTGGTCTGCCTGGACTTCAGTAAAGCCTGTGACACTGTCCCCGACAACGTCCTCAAGGAGAAGCTGGCTGCCCATGGTTTGGATGGGCATATGCTCTGCTGGGTGAAACACTAGCTGCATAGCTGGGCCCAGAGAGTTGTGGTCAATAGAGTTAAATCCAGTTGTTGGCCATTCATGGGCGGTGTCCCCCAGAGCTCGGTACTGGAGCTGCTCCTATTCAACGTCAACATCACCATTCAACATCTTTATTAATGATCTTGATGAGGGGATTGAGTGCACCCTCAGTAAGTTTGCAGAGACACCAAGTTGGGATGGAATGTTGATCTTCCAGAGGGTAGAAAGGTTTTACAGAGGGACCTGGATAGACTGGATCAATGGGCCAAGGTAAACTGTATGAGTTTCAACAGGGCCAAGTGTCAAGTCCTGCACTTTGGTCACAGTAACCTCAGGCAACCCTACAGGCTTGGGGAGGAGTGGCTGGAAAGCTGCCTGACAGAAAGAGACCTTGGTGTGCTAATGGACAGTTGGCTGAATATGAGCCAGCAGTGTGCCCAGGTGGCCAAGAAGGCCAAAGGCATCCTGGCTTGGATCAGGAATGGTGTGGTGAGCAGGACTAGGGAAGTCATCCTGCCCCTGTACTCGGCACTGGTGAGGCCCCACCTTGAGTATTGTGTTCAGTTTTGGGCATCTCGGTACAGGAAGGACATTGAGGTACTGCAGCAAGAAGGGCAACAAGGCTTGTGAAGGGCTTGGAGAATATGCCCTACGAGGAGAGACTAAAGGATCTGGGGCTGTTTAGTCTGGGGAAGAGGAGGCTGAGGGGAGACCTCATTGCTCTCTTCAAATACCTGAAAGGTGATTGCAGTGAGAGCGGGGTTGGTCTCTTCTTGTTGGTGACAGGTGACAGGACAAGGGGAAATGGCCTCAAGTTGTGCCAGGGGAGGTTTAGGTTGGATATCAGGAAAAACTTCTTTCCAGAAAGGGTTGTTAAGCACTGGAACAGGCTCCCCAGGGAGGTGGTGGAGTCACCATCCCTGAATGTGTTTAAAAAACATTTGGATGTGGGATGTGGGACATGATTTAGTGGTGCGTTGTTAGCATTAGGGTAGTATGGTTAGGCTCCGGTTGGACTTGATGATCTTGAAGGTCTTTTCCAACCTAAGAAATTCCGTGATTCTATGATTCTTCAATCACTTTGCACTCTTCCATCGGGGCTCCATCAGAAGAGGGGTGGCCAGCGGGGACAGGGAGGTGATTGTCCCTCTCTAATCTGCCCTCGTGAGGCCCCATCTGGAGTATTGTGTCCAGGTCTGGAGCCCCCAGCACAAGAAAGACAGGGAGCTGTTAGGGAGGGTCCAGAGGAGGCCACACAGATGATCAGAGGTCCCTTCCAACCCAAGTCATTCTATGATTCTATGATTCTATTGCAAGATATGACAAAATATAAAGAAGGAATACTTCAGGACCATAGATTAAATCAAAGTTTTTTCTTAAGTAACTATAGTACTCTGAGGATGGAGTTCATTTAAAGGCAGACTCTGAATGTGTTGAGTTTGAAGTAGTCAGCTGCATCCTAATGCTGAAGAGAGCAGGCGAAGCCTGCATATATTTCAGGATGTACTTCATAGACATCCATTCTAGATTTGATACTCTGTAAGTGGGAGAAGAATCCAGTCAAAGCAGATGAGATATTGACACATCAACAGGAAAAAATTGCACTAGGTAGATAGAGTATATGCATTAAGATTATCTTGATTTAATGTTCTGCATGCCTGAACTTTAAACAACTAGCATTAGCACCCTGTTTCACAGTGGCGTCTCTGAGCAGCATAAGCATGGCAGGTGCAGTTTGAAAAAGATCATCTGGTAACCCTATTATTTCTTCCAATTCCTGAGTATTCATGATTGTTCATTGAGGGAATCTCTTACTTTGCATATTGCTATGAGTATTAAGTAATTTCAGAAAATTGTGATCTTAATGTGAAATCACCAATGGCAGTGGAGATGGGCTTATATGCTGAAAGTGTATATCTTTTGATCCCTGACTGTTTCATCTGAGAAAACTTACGAAGTTTAGACTGTGCACCTCAGTGAAGACAGCGGAAAGCACAAAGGATGAGAACTAGGAATTAAACAATGGCTGGAAATTGCAGGAGATAATTTTGCTGTCCTGAACAACCAAAAGTGAATACAGAAAATGTAGGATATTGATTTAGAGATTTGCCAGTTGCAGTGGACAGACAGTATTTTAAAACTTTGATAGAATTTGAACATTAATGATTACATACTTTGATATACCTGTGTACATGCTTTTGATTATGTGTTTGCCTCCCTGCTGAAAAGCTTGACCACTCTTAAGGTGACCAGGTGATTCCTTGTTTGTCTTTCCTGCTATTCTGTTTCTTATTTTAGCTGAGGGGGCTGGTGAAATGTTTCTTCTCATGATAAATAATGGTGAAGATTGAGTACCAGGTCGAACACAGAAACGCTTCAGCTAAGGTGATATCATAGTGAGTTATAAAGGCTTTGTTATAAGCATTCACAAAAAACTAAGAAGTTGTTTCTCTGCTTCCTTCAGCGCTGTGAAGTTTGCTTGGAGAAAAGGTTGTGCCCCTTTACTCAGAAGTTTAGAGGTTAGACCTGTTTCATAAGTTTTAAGATCACAGGTCAGTATTCTTGTTTTCTGCTTACCTCAATGACTTTTGTTATTCACATCAACAGAAGTGTGCAGCCTCTCTAGTAAAAGTCCTTCCAGGTTACCTGAAATACTTCTGTGATCGCTGAAGAGATGACTGGATGCAGTGTATCCTTTCCTTAGGGAACTGCATCCTTCATGTGGAGCCTGAATTTCTAATGGGTTGTTTCTGTAGATTCAGGTAAATGAAGCAATTTCTAAGCTATAAGTTCCAGAAGAAATTAAGCATGAGCTCTGAGTTGGATCCTATATGAATGAAAATCTTGCTTATACTTGAAAGAAGACATAGAAACGCTTCCTGAAAGAATCTGGGAGAATTTAGGTGATTGCAGAATGAAGCTGTAACACTGTGAAGAATATGAGGCTTTAAATTTTAAAACTATGTAAAAAAAAAGTGCCAAAAAAAAAAAAAAAGGAAAAAAGAAAAAAGCAGTTTAAAAAAACCCTTTAATTTCTTCTGTGCTTAGTATCTTATGAAAGCGCATAAATGTGATTGGAGAACTCTGATTAGAAGGATAATTGGTAATGATGCTTTACTGGCTATTATAATTACATGTCTAATTAGAAGGCTTAAATATGGCTTATGTAAATAATTAATGAGGCTTGAGAATATCAGTTTATAATGTAGCTGAGTGAAATAATGGGTGTAGCAAATCTCTGTGTGCAACTAAGAGTGATGAGGATTGAATTTAATATACCTTCTTAATTTATACGTGAAAGGTTTAGGGGAAAGAAACATTTTTTCCAGATAGTTTTATTTTTTAAATGTCTCAATGCCCTTAATCACTAGTATTCCATTATACTTGACTGCTCTGTTCTACAGATGTGTATATTCTCTTCATTTCAGTTATAAAGTATGTAGGTTGATCTGAAAGTAATACCTTGTATTTATTTCCGTGGAAACGATAAGAGCACAGTAACACCATTAGACTGAACAAATTCTCAGCTACAAAACATTCTTTTTCAACGTAGTCACCACCATTAGTTATGCATTTTCATCAGCGATGAACAAGGGCACATGCTGTGCTTGTAACAATCTGTACCTGCGGAGGTGACACACTCTCACTGTTACCACTTCTGAAACACTCCACCCTGCACCTCACTATGTATGATCACATCTACTGTTTGATCTCCATAAACGTTCAGCAAGCATTAATGAATGTCAGTATGTGCCATTTTTTTCTGCATGGAGGAATTCAGTGGCACATCTTTGCTCCATCTGTACTTCCATGTTAGACACTATTTTGTCAGACTGCCCTTCTGGTGCCATCTGTAGCATGGCAATAGAAGGTGATGGAGTATTGGTGGGAACGTTCAATCTCTACTGCCATACCACCACTATCTGCCTCTGATAGCGTGGGCTGACATAATAATACTGAAGGCATTACTTTTGGAGCAGCCTTGTAGAAACGAAGTCACCCCAAAGTAAAAAATCTCACGTTATTCTTCAAACTTCAGAAGTTCAATCTCCTCCTATTTTTTTCTATGTGTTTAATTTGAAGTGTAGGTATCTTGCAAAAGCCAGAAGCAGTGATATTGATTAACTACAAAAGAGGCTATTTTTATAGTACTCCATTCAGTGGTGGAGCAGCAAGCTCTGCAGGCCTCTTAAGGAAGTGTCAAGTATGGCTGTAGAGATTCAAGTGATGTGCGAAAGTATGAAGTGTTTTTCCTTGTTGTTACTTATCTCAGCTAAATGGAGGAGCTCTGTAACTTCTGAGCTACATTCTTTCTCCAATCTTTTTTTGACATTTTGTTGCACATGCGGACAAGAGCTGCACAGGTCTCTAGGAAGGTGTTAAAGCTTAATCTGAAGTATGCTCTTGTTATTAAACAGTACCAGAGAACGCTTGCTTTTGTCCTCGTCCTTGTAGTATATCCCTAGGACTGTTTCCCAGATATGGAAAATCTCTATTTTTGAAATAGTTCTACTCTACATGCACTTTCAGCTAATGACTTCAGCTGATGAATTTGCTTAACTTTTTTTTCTTTTTCCTTGCTGAAGGCCCTTTCTTTTACGTAAAAGAACAATTAGTTTTTTTGCTGAGATGCTGCAGTAAATTTCTGAGCAGGAATATGCTATTTGCACTTTTTTTTTTTTTTTTTTTTTTTTCCCAATGCTGTAACTGAATTGTAAATGTCTCAATTCTGTTGTGCAATATTTACTTTGTTATGACCCTTTTAGACTCCTTTTTACTTCTGGGCTGCATTTGTCAATGCAATGAAAGTTGCTGATATTTTTAAGGGTGTTCCCCATAGATTTGTCCATCGGGCAGTTATTTCTTTATTCAGTGAAGCACCAAAATAAGAAGATACATGATTAAGGTAAGCATAGGTGTGTGAGATGAGTTACTGACATGTCACCCTGACTTTGTTACAGTTAGTTGTCCTAACTGTGTGTGGAAAACCAGGAATCCTGCAGTGGTGAGGGAGATAATGTGATGATGGGTTTATAACTATGAAAAGAAATATATCGACAGATGCGGAGTTCAAGTCAATCTGTGATTTTTAGTTCCTTTAGTTCCTTTTGTATTTTAATTATTTTTTTCAGTGGAAGGCCTTAACCATCTATTCATAATGGGAAAGACAATATGAGGTAAATGGGTGCTAATCTCAGTGTTTTTGGAATGCCATTCAAGGAAGCTGGGACTGGTATAAAATATGGTAAAGTAAAGCTTCAGTGGAGAAGAGTGTATGGGTACTGAAGCAACAGAGAAAACTCCTTCCTAACCTGAAGAACATAAATAGTGTTAATGGCATGCTAGTTACTTCTTTTACTGTTTCTCTTCTATAATCGAACTACTTCACTCACCTCTTTCCTCCACCTTCCACCCTAAGTTACTTCATTTTCCAGAATTTTTCACTGAGCTCATAATGAACTTATGAACTCTCAGTTCTGATTTTGGATTCCTGCTCTCGTTTTGAGCAACACATGGAAAGTAATAAAGTCTTTGTGTACCAGACTGAAAAGTGTAATTCAGTGTGTATGCAGACAGTGCTGTAGGTTGCAAGCTTGAATGTGACTGAGCTGAAAGATATGGCTATGAGAATTGTAGGGCTAGTTGACCATTTCAAGCGAATCAGTTCTTTCCCTTTTGAAGTCTGTTAGTAATCAGATTGCTGTCTTTGGAACAGAATAAACACAATCTAAACAAGGAAATGAAAATAGCATTATCTTTTGAAAGCTCATAAATGAAGGGCAGCTTTATCCTCTTAAACAGCTATGTGGACACTATTTTCTTGTCTTTCTTTTCATTTTCTTTCAATTTGAAGATTAAATGTCTGCCAATTGCTATTTAAATGACAGGGGTAAGTTCTTGACTCTTGTAATCAAAATTCCTGTAATCTATGGTCACTCTGAAAGTAAAGTCTCCTATTTATTTCCATGGAAACTACAACAGATACTAAAAGCACAGTAACACTGTTTCATAGAGGAAATTCTGAGTACAAAACACTCTTTTTCAACACAGTCACCACCATTAACTGTGAATTTTCACCAGGCATGAGCAAGAGCCTGCATGATGCACTTGTAAAAATCTGCCCCAGAGGAGGTGACACACTGCTGCTGTTGCCACTGCTTGACATGAACCACCCACTGCCTCACTGTGCTCACATCCACTGTTTGGTCTCCATCAACATTCAGCGTCAGTGAATGTCAGTGGGTGCCTTTTCTTCCACATGGAGGAACTAAATGACATACCTCAGCTCCATCCACACTTCCATGTCAGACATCATTTTGTCAGGCTACTTCTCTGCTGCCATCTGTCTCAAGATGGCAAAATGGAATGGAGCACTGATCAGAATGTTTAGCCTGTACTGCCTTACCACCAACATCTGCCTCTGATGTTGTAGCCCAACATGTTAAAACAGAAGGCATTACTTTTAGAGCAGCTCTCATATCCGGTAGGAAAGAGTTGCTCTATAAATACAACTTTTCTCTTGCTATGCACTCCCCTCCCTACTTTAAGACACTTTTCATTCCATTTTTACTCCTTTTTAGACAATTCATGTACTTTCCTTTCCTCTGCTGACGATTTACATCAATCAGTGTCACTTCTGTTTGGTTCACAAACTCAGCTTTGTGCCTTATGTTTACTTTTCACTTTTTCAACGTTATTACTGTACTGTGTATGAGAAAGAAGAAGATGGAGTAAAAGAAAGGCTGTGGAAAGGAAGAGTAAAAAGTGTGCCATCTTTCTCTTCTATTTGAATCTCTCTGTCAACTGGCTGCTGGCATGATTGGTTTGGAAAATCAGTGGAGTTTCCTTAACCAGGATAATTTTTTTTCTTTAGGGAAACTGCTAATGTAATATTCAAACAATTGCTTTGGTAATATCAAATCCATGAAGAGATTATTTTTTTATATATAACAAACCATTATAAATTATTATTTCCTAATGCTATATCGGAGTAGCTCACAACAGTAGAAGGATGAATTCTCAGCCTGAGAACCATGACCCTGCAGTATGCTTTTATAAATGTGGAAATTCAGTTTGGAGCATAAATTTGGAAACATTCAAGTCATATAACTTCTGAAAATTAAACCATCACTGTGTAACTGTTTTTAAGGGGACACATAGATTAATCAGCTAGGAACAGATGAGGTCAGTCTTTCCAAATAGATGTTTCAAAAATGTGTGTGATAGAATATAACTGTGATGAAAGTATCCTCAGATATCATCTCATACCCAGCATTCAGAAATTATCACAGATGGTTTAAAGTCAAGAGGGATTCTTATCTTGTCTCTTTTTGCAGAATCAATGCACTTCTCATTCAGACATCTCTCAGAAGTGCCAGTATACATTAGCAAGAATCACTGAGACACTGTGTGATTAAAAAAATAAGTTTCAGTGTTTTTCTTTTTCCCTTGTTGATTGTTTTTTAAATAGGAAATTCAATGAAGTATTTGATAAGCTTGCAACATGGTACCACCTCGTGAAAGACACTGCTTCACTTTTTAAACTCTGATTCCAATTGGAAGCTGAATTTAAGTTTCAAAGTGGAGCTTTGCTTCTTTCTGTATGACTTTGAAATGCCTGTTATGAAAGCAGAATAAGCTAGATCAGTTGCATCTCATGTTGGTAGTTTCTTCTGTCAATACTTACAGCTGCTGTTCATTTCTCTGAGACCTAGAAAGCAGACTTAATTTACTGTGCTGTAAGTCTTTATATCTCTAAAATGTAACCTTTTTTACACAGTGTGCATCCCTTGTAAGATGCTTTAGGAAGGAAGTGGCAAATTCTGCATACCTAGCAGCAGGAAGGAATAGAAAAGGAATTCTTTCCTGGTTCTGTGCATGTAATTTCATTGTATTTGTGCTCCTTGAAAAAAAAAAAAAGCATCAAATGGTATAGCAATCCATCCCTAGAATATATTAGTGCTAATAATAGCCTACATGGTACACAAAATAGAGTGCTAAATCAAAATGCCATTTGTATCTGTTACAGTGAGAGAACAAGTATCTGTTAAAATGAAATAACTTATAATACAGAGGGATTTCAGATATTTATAGTGGAGAAAATAGGAGACTTCTGAATTTATTAGTATCTGGAGATTGCATGCATGGATTAACGTCAGTCCAGACCTCTGAAAGTGTTAAATTTAGCCATCATCTCCTCTACTTTCTACCAACACTTGTATAAAAGGGGAAGGAACCGAGCTGAGCCCCTATGCTGTTTTGCAAAGACTTGTATAGAGCCAGATGAGTAAAACAGTTTCAAAATACGGGGCAGAGGAAAGGCTTGGTGGAGAGGTGATCTTGTATTTGCAAAGGCCAATATCAGTTTTACAAACTATGGAGGACTCTTCAGTGCATGGGGCCTCATCTACGCTCCACTGGGTGTGCAAACAGCATAACAATCCTTATTTAGAGAACAGATTTTTCTACCTGAATTTCTTTAGCATTAGTGGTTCTCCCACAAGGAGGAATTCTCTTATCTGAACATTATAAAATGTTAAACTACATTAAATCCGTAAGTGACAGGTGGCAGACTTGAGTTGGGAAGGGTGCAGTAGCACATAGCGCAAGAGGTGTTCTGAGAGCTTTCGTCCTGGTTGCTAAGGAAACTGCTCTTTTTCTGTATGTTTAAAGTATCGTTTCTAGGTAGACTGCATCTAGACATTTACTGGCAGACACACCATCATTTTCAACTTAACCTCTCTCTGTATACCCTTGGTTGCTTTCTCTGGGGAAAAAAATAAAAAAAGATGGGAAAGAAAACATACAGCAAAACTTACTTGATTTTCAATTTTTGCTTGGGGTGTGATCTCACTGTAGGGGATCTTTTCTCCCTCTTCAGTGAGAGCTGTTGGTAGCTGCCAGAATCATTTATTTGACCTTTACATACACCATCTTCTACAATATATTGCATCATATTAAGAGATAAATTATTAGTTACTGTAGACACAAATGTTTCATAAAAGTTGAGTTGAGCCTGCTTCCCTCTCTTCTTTATATATATATGTATGCAAGCTCTCTCTAAATCCTATGGAACTATTCATTGACTTCAACTTTTGTTCACCAATTTAAGATATATTTGGCAAAACTTTTAGAGGGTTCAGGTTACCAAAACTGAAACCTTCAGATGGAATTATCTAATGCTGTTTGGGGCTCAATAGCATTCTACCCAAGAAAACCACCATCCCTAAGGAATTGTGCTGTGAGGTCTGTGTCACTGCTGTGTTCAAGCTGAACTCCATCTTATGATGCTGAACCCCTTCTTAGTCTGTTCAGATCAGCTCACATTTTTCATCATAAGCTATTTGGCTGTGATTTTCTTCCTTTTTCTCCTTATTCTTTAAAGGTTTGTTTGTCTTAATATTGTCTTAATATTTATTGTCTTAATATTTGAAATGGAGGTTTTCCAGAGTTATGTATTTAGCTTTTCATACTGAATAAATACATTATGAATGCAGTGATTGGCAGTAGCTAATAGTTTTCTGTGGATTTTCAGTGTACTGCTGAACCCTCTGAGGTAAATGGCAAAACTCCAGAGAACAATATTTACCATCCAAATGCAATTAAATGTTAATGTTTTTGGCTGAGATTTGTGCAAGAAGAATCCTTTGGATTTCTCTGAAAATCTCAGTCTTTAAAAACACTATTGAATATTTCTTCCATTATTGGAAGTAGTATGTTTAAAGGAGACAGCAAGTTGTAAACAGAAATTTGAACCTTTTTCTGGTCTCGTGATTCTTGCTTTCACTTGAAATAACTGTCAGAGCTGGGTCTGTCGTTTTAAGCAATCTTCAATTAACTTTTTTGTATGTGTATGCAGCCATGTTCATATGAACCTGTAATTAGTGGCCTGAATGCAGTTATACCTTTTAGAAAAAAGTATTTTTTCTATGTGTTGCTTGTGTAGAGAATTTAGACTCAGACGGGAATTTTTTAGATATTTGCTACTGGCAATAAACAGTGAGTTGTGAAGCCAAAAATTTATTGGAAATGTAAATGCTTTCAGTGAACCTTCCTGTGAAAGTTTTTCACAACAAGAAAGTCAGAAAATTGAGAGACTGATTCCAGAAATGTGCACTGCCTATAGCCAAGTGACTGTGGCTGTTTGCTGATATGTAGGAAAACCTGAATGCATTGTAGTGCTCTGATTCTTTGAAGGAACTGAATAGCAGTGTCCCAGAACATAGTGGCTTTATTAATGATCTGAACACTGAAGTTTTGTCTCCTGATGGAGCTGTTTGAACATGAAAGTTTTTAAACAGTCAGTGTTTCTAGAGTGGTAATTTCTACTGTTTTGATGTTAATGCGAACCATAATTCTAACTGAGATTTAACTCAGTTTAGCTCTCTGAACACCGCTTGCCACACTGCAGAGGCAATTTTATGCTGTTTAGAGCACTTTCTAGGTTCTGTGACACTGGAGTCCAGCTCCTGCTCTGACGACTGACCCAGTATGAAGGCAAGGACCAATTCAGCAGAGCAGATTGAAGAACTGCTCCCTGAAAAGCTCAGAGGAGAGAATCCAGGGTTAAGGGCATGTACTTTCCTTTTTCTAAATCAACATAAGTGGTGACAGATGTTCTACCTTGCTGATTACTGCCAGAGAATAGTCTGTTTTGTGTTAACTGAGAGAAGCGCATTTTGTTGTTTGGAGCTGGGATTTATATCTAGATAAAAATTCATAAATGGGGTGGGAACTACAATATGATGATGTGTAGACTTGCCCTTTGCATTTCTCCTTTGACAATTCAGACAGACTTCTATGTGGCTATCATTTTTGTACATCTACAGATCAGGGATAATTTTTTATCTCTCAGGTCTATCTACACAAACTCTCCATGTCTTGAATACAAGCTTTAACATTTAATGCTTGCCATTGATCTTCTTCAACTCTTCTAATGAAAGAAAGCCCAGGTACCTGTCTAGAGAGAGAGGGAGTACACATACCATCATGCCCTCAAGCTGTTTGGTGTTTGGGTCTTTGGAGACAATGATTGTGGATCTCACTGTTAGAGAACATTTGCAGTTTACATGGAGCTTAACTTTTAATCTCTGCTTTGTCAGGATGCATAATGCAAATTCAAGACAGTGGCAAACCATTTAGACACTGTAATAACTAACTTTATAGTCCATTTATGGATTTATTGTTAAATCAGTTATGTGCTTTTGGAAATGCCACTTCATATTTCAAATCCTTCCAAAATTACATTCTCATGACATTTCATGGAGCTAGTAACATTTACAGATTTATAGGGCTTGAAGAACTTTAACTTTACAAATGTAGAATCTTCTTTCACTGTTTTGTATAGATACACAAAGAAAAAATATATTTTCCTTTTAAAAACATGCATTTATGGGGCCTGTGTGTATTCAAACTTCCAATGATTCTTTCTGGTACTTATTTTGAATTTGGAGTACTCCACAATGTCACTAATGGGAAGGAGAAAATCTGCAAAGAATGATACTCATTCTCTCCTACTTCTGTATTTTGCAGAATATTAACAAAGATAACATTTTAAATGTTTACCATGACGAATTGTACTTCATGTCTTGTAAACTGCACCTAATAAACAGACCAAAAGACAAAACCTGAGTATAAAAAAAATCCCAAATAGCTATACTTAGAACTATATGGAACATATAAGTAGTTTTTAAATTGTAAGTAGTTTATAATAGGAAGTAGTTAATCATGTTTCATGAATAGTTCATATAATGAAGTCATGTTAAATCAAATCACTGTATTGTTCACCACAGTTGTAGGTTATATTTACCAATGAAATTGTTATAGGCAGGCTATTTTGTCCAGTTCTCTTAATTTAGCTTCTAATTTAAATAAAACTTAGCAGTGGGGCCTAATTTTGTGCTGTACATTTTCCAGTATCCCAGTGCTTCCTGGAAAGTAAGTCATCTCTTCACCCTATAATGAAGGATGTTTTTGATCCAGTTTAGTGTACTAGCAGGAATTAGTGCTGTGACTACATAAAAATGAGAAGGATATGGATTATTAGTTACATTACACTTGTGTGTAAATACAGTAATATTGTTTTGAGACTTGAATTAGTATCTGTATGCATAAGATGAAATTTTAGAAGAGAATTATTTCTTTGTGAAAACTGTTGCAGAAGAGCAGGCATGGAAATTTAACTTTTCATGAAAGCCTCTCTTCTGTCGCCGTTCATCAAGCAACATACTACCTTTCTGCAGAACTTTTCCCTCATTTAATACCTGATGCAAGTGGAAGGAAACTCAGAAATTTTGTTATTAAACTGATGCACTGGGTCATACTTGTTTTGTCAGTAGCTTAAATGAAAGTATTCTTTCATAGTCTGTTGAGTGTGCCTACAAGTTTGAGACCTCTTCCAGCCTGTATGCTTGTTGCAAGCTAAATGAGTGCAACACAAATGATCTACTATAACGCATTGGCATAATATTCCCCTTTGTCAGAGCAGTTCTTAAAGATTTCCCTCATTCATTCAGATATTACAGCTGTGTCTTTGTCAAGAGTACTAACCAAATGGGTACTTTGCTGAATGCCAGCTAGTTGTTTAACATCACAGAGAGTTAAACCTCGTGTCACCAGCTCACAGCAGTATCTTTGCCACTGTATGACTGTGCTTGCATTAAAAGGTGTAAAACCACTATCCTTTTTCAAGTCTTGCATAGTTTAAAAGAATATTTATTTGGAAAATTCAGCTCCATTAATAAGATTTGATCACAGTTACTGAAAGGCTGCTGAGATTACCACCCAAAAGATACTCTTTCATGATTAACATACATTTTTGAAATGACCAGTCAGAAAAGGTGTTTTGGTGTTTTTCACCTCATTTTATTTTTGCCATGCAGAAACCTCCATTGTGCTATTGGTATCTGTATTTGACTGACAGTTTAATGATTCACGTCGATGATCAGCTGGGAAGAGAAAATAAGGAAGAGATACAATTGCCTGTAAAGGAATCTGAAAAGTAAACTATACAGTGATATCTCTGTGGAACTGATTATATATTTAGATTATGTAAAAGCTAATGCTTTAACTATCTCCTTTTTTTTTTTTAAATGCCCAGGTGTTTCTTTGCTGTTAATAATACAGGAAGTAGGATACTGTCAATATGCAGAGTTGCAGCAAATGAACTTAATAGCACTAATGAACTGCCAATCCAAACATTAAGAGTCCAAAGTGATAGAACGGTGTGCCATTAGTTTATGCATTTCTGGGTGAAACTCTTTAGTAAGTAGAAACTGATGACTGTATAAATGCTTAAACCTTTATTTGCATGTTTACATTGGTTAGTTAGGTATATAAGTAAGCAGTGGTGACTGTTAATTCAAACCTAGCAATTTCTCACTCACTTTTCCTTTTCTCTGTGGTCTGTTTAGTCACTAACTCCACTGTATTTAAAACATAGACTTTGGTGTTCACGGAGGGTGAGACTGTTGTTTGTAAGTGCATAATTAAAAAGGGCTTCTCAGACCATTGGAACTGCTTAGCTATAACTGTGTCGCATAATAATCATTGAGTAAATGAAGCAAAGAATTGTCTAGGATGAAAGTAGAGATGAAGGAGTCTGCCTTGCCTCAGAGCATTACTATATATTTGTGAGACAATGACTTTAAAACTGATCAGTTTTGTAACTGCAGTGAAAGTTCGAGAAGTTGGAGAACACAACTAATTGATTTTTTTTTTAAATGTATATATATTTTATTGCAGACAGAGTACTAGAAGAATATGTTCTGGAGGAAAATCAGCTGGGAGAAGCCGAACATCCTGGAATTTAGGTTAAAGAATCTCTGCTTTCTTGGAGTGCTTACACTTCAGAGATGAAGCAGCTTCACTGTAATGTGAAACCCAGCAGGAGGTGAGCTTCACAGGGAGGGCTGATAGAGTATGGAATGGAGAAAAAACAGAAAAAAGTTTAGTATAAAGCAGAAAATAATGACTGATGTGGAGGAAGCCATAGGGAATGGTAGAGAACTGAGATATATCACTGTGTATCTTAGCCAGGGACATCCAGCTGCAGGTGCAGAGGTTTCACTTTGTGAAAGGAGCACAACTGGCAAAAAGTACAGAGGAACTGCGGAGTGAAAAGAGACACAGGTCATAAGATGACCATTCGCCTTCATGTCCGTGGACATGTCATATGTATTGACTTCCTCCTGCACATGTGAGAATTTTTCTCAAATTGGAATTGGTTTGATAGAATTTGGGATTTCTACAAATCCAACAACCTGTTTAGCACCACCCACATCCTGAATTCCTAAGCTCTGACATTTTGCTGACTAGTTCTGCAGTTCAGTGCATTGAGCCCTGTGCAGTCTCCCAGTATATGTACTGTGAAGACAACCTATGCACGAACAATAAATCTGGTGCATTTTTAATGGAATTATTCCACTGCACATGTTCATGCTTTCTTGTCTGGAAAATCATGAACAGAAATACAGTAGCCTGTGGATTAAAGAATAATTGGTGAGGATGAGTGAGAGATCCAAAGATAGAGAAATGCATTAATAATGGATTTATATAGCTAGAACCTGAAGGAAGGAGTAAGGTACAAATAAAAGCAGGCAGAATTCAAAAGGGATGTGTAAGATAGCTTTCACTAGTTCCTAACGGGGAAGGAGAGAGGAAAGATGTGTGGGAGGAAGTACAAAGCTGATGGTAGGAAAGAGACTGTGAGGCTCTCATGGGAAGGTGCTGCATGGGATGTCAGATGCTGACATATAGTTCAGTAAGCTGTTACTAAAGGGCATTTTCTGATATCGGTTTGTTTAAGCCTGAGAGTAAATACAAGAAACTTCCAATGATGAAAAAAAAAAAAAAAAAAAAAGAGAGATCTGTTGTTTAACCCATCCAGCAGATAAACACCACACAGCCATTTGCTCATTCCTGCTCCCAATGGGATGGGGGAGAGAAACAAGAAAAATGATGAAACTTGTAGGTTGAGATAAAAACTATTTACCAAGACAGAAATTGAGAGAGAAATAACAATAATGATGTAATACATATATATATATAATTAAAAACCAAGTGATATGCAAAGTAATTGCTTACCACTCTTTGATTGATGCCCTGCCAGTTCCTGAGCAGTGTCTGTACCCCCAGCCAACTCCCCACAGTTTATAGTCTATCTTCATGATGTCATATGGTATGGAACACCCCTTTGGCCAGTTCAGGTCAGCTGTCCCCTCCCAGCTCCTTGTACCCCCCAGCCACATCAGTAGGACAGTACGAGAAGCTGAGAAACTGAAATGTCCTTCCTTGGCTCTGTGCAGCACTGCTCAGCACAACTAAAACATTGATGCATTATCAGCACTATATTTTTTTTGTATTATACATCCACATATATAATCTACCTGTAAACAGCACCTGTTCTGTGACCAGACTTACAGAACACAGCCTTTTCCTCATAGGGGCTGTATTTTTCATTGCGTGATGGAATATATGAACAAACGTTCTCTAACCATTCAACCTTGTGGTACACGCAGTCACCTAAGCCACTTGTGTTTCCTTCACATCAGTAGAGATGCTGCTGCCTTTGCCGTTTTCCCACGGGTAGGCAGAGCTAATAATGCTGCTTGTGAGGTTTCCTGTAAGAGGCTGTGTGGACTCCTATAGTATAATCTTTTAAATGGGACCAATCATTTAAGCTGATGAGATCAAATTTTCTTGCATTTGACATTGCTTGAGGCTATGTAAGGCTTTTTTCTTATTCACTTAAGCTTTGTTTTGTACCTTTTTTTGGAACTGGTTCAAAAAGTAAGTAAGTACTATGAAACGGAAAACTAAAACTGTTGCAGTGAACCTTTATTCCTCTATGGTAGTCAGATAATATGTTTTGGAGATAATTCTACCTGGCAGTATTCTGAAGCAAGGTAATACATGCCTGCTGGATTGGATGCAGAGAGCTGCATGCTGGGTTTACCCATGATAAGAGCTGGCATGGTACAAGTTAGCACTTTCAAAAGGCACTTAGACTTCTTAGCATAAAGCTAAATTAATCCTGTGGAAGATGATGTCAAGTGGTTCTTAGCAAAAAGGGTAACCATACAATCCTGTTTCGGAGGACTACAGGACTTTTTTTTTAAACTTATTTTCAGTTGCACAGCAAGCTTGACTATAGCACATTATCTGCACAACTGCTATTCCAGCACGAGAGAATTGTGTTGCTCTCCCGCTCCCTAAAAAGGAGATGATCTCTGGCAGTCACTAAAATGCTATTGTGTTAAACTCCCTCCATTTAGGGGACAAAATCTGAATTTTGTCATAGGATTATTGTCTACTTTTCTAGGTTAGGATAGTCTTTTCTCTAGCTGATTCAAATCATTTTTGTTTGTTTGTTTGTTTGTTTTTAAATTCTAAATCATCCAACGTCTTACAGACGGTAACCAGAATGAGATTTTCCCATTAACAACATGCCGCACCTGTACTATCATAGTCTGTAGGAGGAAATAAAGGAGATCTAGCCGTGAAACTGTGTGTTTTAAACAATCCAGCATGTTTAAATACTTCTGGAGGGATTTTTCTAAGATATCTCCCTAAAAGTAAATCATGGGGTGTTTTTCCAAGTTCCTTTGCAGGTCTTAGAAATTCTATACCTTTATAACTACAGTCCTGGATTCAAGAAAGTTAAAACTATTATGGCTTAGATTTTGTATCCTTTCCATCGGCGATGTTCCGGTGGTCTCTTCTGGTTAGTTGAAACAGATGGGGATGATGGATAAATGTTTCAGTGCCACTTTCTGTGAAGTAAGTTATCCTTGATTAACTAACATATACAGTTATCAAAGGCTCTCCAACTAATATCTTTGTTGTTCTTTTTGTTCTTTTAAAAAAACGTTTTTATAAAATTGTGATCTTGAAAGAAATTATATTTTGTAACACACAGATCTTATGAGTCTGTAGAAAATGAAGTCAGGAGGTATGAAGTGGATACAGAGAAATTTAAGATTGATCCTTAGCATTAGCCTATAACTGGTTTTAATCATTTATTTTACTGAGCATTAAGTATTTGCGTTATAAAATATTTCCAAGAACTGTAAATTGCTAACTAACCAATAGAAACTCTTGCAATATTTATGTCAAAATTCAAATCAGGGAAGAGATTTGTTTATTTTCCTGGGATGACCTTCTGTTGTCCTTTCTATTGTAATTTAACTGTATGTTTAATTATTATTCTATATGTATCTATTATTCTATTCCTAGGAAATCTAGTATTACTTCCATTTAATTTTTTTTTGAGTAAATTAATAAAAAGTAAGACAAATTGTGATTCTTTCTAATTTTCTACTTTGGAAATTTTTGTTTTTATTTCTATTTTCTCTGTTTCTTTTGCATGGCATACTCAAAAACAAATGTTCACTGGAAATGTAGTTGAACTGATGAACACCTGAGTGACATTTAAGGTCTTCTTTTACATCTGTGATTACTTGTTAGGGCAAGAATTTTGCATGGGTATTATTGGAGTCTGTGATGGAGCCTGATTCCAGAATGAAGATCTGCTGCTATTCAATTGATTGATTAAGCCTTCAGTTTTCTTTAGGAACAATCTGGCTTTAACTTCAATGCACTGTGGAGTGGAAAAAGACTCAACAAAACAGTTTGCTTAATACAGTGACCTTAAAAACTCCTCTAGAAAGAACAGTAATATCTGTTCCACTTAACAGTCAAAGTTCAAAAGCACAGGTACAATGATTTTACAAATACAAAGACTCCAGATATATTTTGAGTATAATGAGGAACTACCTCTTGCACTACTGTTGTTTTCCAACTTGCCAGCTGAATTCCAGTTTAGATAAAACTTACTTTTTAAATCAAACAGTAACATTCCACTGTCTTGGTGTCAGATTTATATATTTGATCTGCCTTCACCAATCTTGCAAGGAGACTTCCTGTTATCAGTCAAAACCAGATTGCTTTTGGTCCATACTGAGATGGCTCAATGATCATTGGAAAAAGGGGGAGAATTTTTTCCCCATTTCCATAAGTATTCTAAAGCCCTACAAGGTAAATCCTAGTGACAAGACTGGAAGTAGAAAAAAATTGTTTTTCTTGCCTAGCAGAACTAGATAGTAACTTGTCTTTTGAGGTATCAGATTAAACCATGCTCACAGATTGAAAGTAGATAAAACTATTCTGGGTGACCAGGAAGGTATCAGTAAGAGAACAGAGGTGATGCTGCTTTTTGTCTCTCTGGACAGTACTGAAAACTAATGTTCTTTTCAGTTTATTTTTGCCTAAGAAGTTTCAGTCTTCTAGGGTTTGGCAAGATTTGGTCTCCATTTTAGAGTATATATATTTTAAAAAGGCACTAACATTTGTCCATCTTAATAAATCATTGTATTCTATAAATAAGTATCAAGAAAGAAACACATACGAAAGCCGTATTCTGAATAATTTTTCTAAAATAAGGTGAATGCATTTAGTATAGAATATGCCTACAACTTCTAGAAAAGCTGACACATAAGTAGTTGCTTAGTCACAGAGATGAAGGTGCTTTCGTGCCCATTAGCACTCTCTGTTTATGATGCTCAGTGCCAAGAAGAATCCATACAAAATGGATCTGAACTGAAGAATGATTGAACTATCCATCTGTTCAATTTACATGTGTCTTTCATAGGAAGAATACAGAACATTGCTTGAGTAATGAAGAAAGAGAACAGAGAGATTTGCCAGCTTTGATAAAATGCAGGAAAAGGCAAACTTAAGCACATGGACCACTTAGATAAAGATCAGTGATTCTGGAAAGCATGCAGTTTCAGGTACTTAAGGGAATGAGAGGGTTGTGATCAGTGTTGCAGAGTCTGGTTGGAGACCAGTAGGCAGCAGTGTTCCCCAGGGGTCAGTTCTGGGTCTGCTCTTGTTCAACATCTTCATCAGTGACCTGGATGAAGGGATAGAATGCACCTTCAGCAAGTTTGCTGATGATACAAGGCTGGGAGAAGAGGCTGACACACCAGAAGGCTCTGCTACCATTCAGCAGACCTGGACAGACTGGAGAGTTGAGCAGGGAGGAACCTGATGAGCTTCAACAAGGGCAAGTGTAGAGTCCTGCACCTGGGAAGGAATAATCACATGCATCACTACATGTTAGGAGATGACCTACTGGAGAGGAACTCTGTGGAGAAGGACCTGAGTGCCTGAGTGTGCTGGTGGACAGCAGGTTGGCCATGAGCCATCAGAGTGCCCTTGCGGCCAAGAAGGCCAATGGTATCCTGGGGTGCATTAAAAAGAGCATGGCCAGCAGGTGGAGGGAGGTGATCCTCCCCCTCTTCTCTGCCCTGGGGAGGCCACATCTGGAATCCTGTGTCCTGATCTGGGCTCCTCAGTTTGAGAAAGATGAGGCACTACTGGAGAGGATCCAGTGGAGGATCACAAAGATGATTAGTGATCTGGAGCATCTCCCTTTTGCGGAAAGGCTGAGACCTGGGACTATTCAGCCTGGAGAAGAGAAGATTGAGCGGGATCGTATCAATGCTTATAAATATCTAAAGAGCAGGCGTCAAGTGGATGGGGCCAGGCTCTTTTCAGTGGTGCCCAGCAACAGCACAAGGAACAGGCACAAACTGGAACAAAGGAAGTTCTATTTGAGCATGGAAATGAACATCTTCACTTTGAGGTTAACAGAGCACTGGAACAGGCTGCTCAGAGAGGTTGTGGAGTCTCCTTCTCTGGAGATATTCAAAACACACTTGGATGCTTTCCTGTGTAACCTGTTGTAGAGAACCTGCTCAAGCAGGGAGTTGGACTAGGTGATGTCCAGAGATCCTACTCTTCTGTGATTCTATCAATCTGTGAATTAAGTAATACACTTTGTGGAACATGGCAATTTGCTGAATTTTTTCTGAGAACAGCCACCTTGCAAAAATTTATTCTGTTTTTCAGTAGTTTCCGCTTTTTGAAAATTTTAACTGCTTGAACAATAGCTGGAGTTTAACTGCATTGTATGGTCCATGCATGAGCCCAAATAGGTCTAGCTTAAATAGTTAAGTTGCTAGTAAAAGTAAGTAGCTTAAGTTATTATAAAATGCCTTTAAAATGATATTGTGCCTTCTGAACAAAGAAAAGATTGATTAATTTAAAAGGCTGAAATCTTCTGAACCAAGCAGTAGATCAGTGGTGCCATGGACTCACATAGAAGCACCTTGCTGTATGGTCCTTAGAGCTGTATACTATGGCAGATAAAAAAGTACTTAAGGACTGCAGGTCCTCATCGTTCTAAACTGTAGAAATTAGTTTATCAAATACAGACAGAATATGAGGAGGTAAGAGAAAGCAAAAGAATCCTTCAATAGGAACTGTGTGTGTGTACATTTAGGACAATGGCTATTTTTTCCACCATATTTTTCTTGTTATTTATTCTATATATGATGTGACCTAACATGAATAAAGGATACCTATGTAAGTAAACAGGTGCCTGTATTGTAGTGTAGTCTGTGTGGGAGGTTTGTAGAATACTTATTTCTTGAGCTTATCATTGTCATAGAAGGATGAAACTACAGTACTAAGCCTTGCTTCATGCGAAAACTAGTTAAGGCATTTTGTCATATGAACTAAGATGATGAAGATTCAGATAAGAATCTGTTCTTTTTTTCTGTATTTTTTCCCCCTACGATGTGCACTCTGTGTCTATAGAAAATGTCCTCTGGAAATTGGACCTACAACCTCAACACTGTACTGGCATTTTGTGAAGTTTTAACTGTTAATAAGAAGCATTTCTGATCTGGGGCAATTCAAAGGAGACATTTCAAAAACACCATAAAGCTGACTTTCTTAGAGTATATATTCATTTAATTGAAAATTAGATTAAAATTCAACTAACTCTCCTGTCCTTATGCATCACAGTCCAACACCATCACTTGTTTTTTAGTGCATTTCTTAGTTATTTGTCACCTGGAAATCAATGAGCACGTCAAATGAAAGGACAAATTTCTTATTATGACCAATTTGACTGATAAAGATCATGAAAGGCTATCTTCCATTTCAGCTTTCAGGAATGGGTTTTCTGTCAATCACCATGCAGCCAGTGAGTACTCTCCCGTGTCTTAAGACACAATTTTGTGTTTCTTGGAAAATGAAAAAGTAAATGTACTGAGAATAGACAAGCTTGATTTGATCTTTAATAAAACCATAAGAAACAGTCTGAAACAGGTAATTTTCTACTATGTTTTGCACTGCTGATATGGAAGAGAGGTACCGACATTCCTTTCTTAAACAATTCAGAGGGGGAGGGGAAACATTTCCTGAAGTATTGATGCAGTTGTACAGCTATATATCTTGTCAAACTTGTTATTGTTCTGAAATCATTTGCTGTTGGTTACTGGGTTCTCCACTCTGAAAGTAAGGAGCTGTATCTGGGATAGATTCGAAAGTTATATTTACTTTCTGTGTACAGATGCTACAGAGTTTTAAGAGTATGTTTTCTCCTTTGTGCATCATTTTTTTTCTCTGGTATATAACGTATAAGTTTCAAAAAGCAAATACAGAAAAATACAGAGAATCAACATAAAAGTGCCTCTTCCCTGCTTCTTCTTTTGCGCTCCTGAGTAAAAGTGCCACTTACTCTATCACTTAACTGTGAAACACAGTAGCACTAAATTAATTACGTGTAGTAGTTGTCATTCATTTCTTTCACCTTCCAAAACTGCAAAGCCAAAAGCAAAATCTTGACAAACAGTGCAAAAAGCAAAATTAACATCTGAAACACAGAACACTTCTCAGTTTTTTGTATATGAATTCATATTCATAAAATATGAGATATATTTTACCTTAGAGGGAAAATTTCCTTCAGTATTTGGTCTTAAAAAAATCCATTAAAGGCATAATGATTTATGAAGTAATGTGAAGACATAAAATTTTTTAGGTCCATTATGTAACTTTAAGAAAAGTAGGGAGTCTGATTTGAATATTGGTATTCAGTGAAGTGATGAAAAGACTTTTTCAAAATAAAATAGTAGACTTAAATGAATGTCTAATTTGGAATTCAGACTTGTTACTGTGTAGGCTATTGAACACTATATAACCTCTCTGCACAAAGTCCCCATCCTTGGATACCTTCAGAATCTGCATAGACAAGGTCATGAGCAAACTGCTTAAGTTGCAACTAATTTCAGTGTGAAACTTTTACTGGACAATCTCCAGAGTCCCTTTCAACTTTATCTGTTCCATGCTTCTCTGAAAAACTGTCTTTCAAACTCTTCATAAATGAATTTGCCCTTTAGCTGGAGGGCTGTTTGCTGTTAATTTATTAGTACTGTTTAAATTCTGGATGGTGGAAGCAAACAGTGTGATTTTGGTCCTCACCTGAAGCTCTGCATCCAGTTCTGGGCCCCCCAGTACAAGAAGGACATGGAGCTGTTGGAGTGCATCCAGAAGAGGGCCACAAAGATGATCAGAAGGCTGGAGAACCTCCCATATGAGGATGACCTGAGAGAGCTGGGGCTCTTCCTCCTGGAGAAGAGAAGGCTCCAGAGGAACCTTATAGCAGCCTTCTAGTACCTGCTGAGGGCCTGCAGGAAAGCTGAGAAGGGACTTTTTATCAGGGCATGTAGTAACGGGATGAGGGGAAATGGCTCCAAACTGGAAGATTTAGACTAGAATATTCTATAAATTTTTTTTCCAATAAGATGGAGTTAGGTGATACCATAAGTAGTGCATATCATTGTCTTATGGCCCTCAATGCACTGATTTGGATTGCCAAATCTAAATAATCTAATTTAGTCATGTAATACCTCTAAATGTACTGCTGCTATAATTGTGTGAGCACTGCAACAGTAGAGTGCCTCTGAATAACTGTTTGGAAACTACAAATGAAGCATCTCACCAATTTTAAACTCCTGCTTCTGTATTTACATGCTCAGAAATACTTAAATCTAGGAGGAAATCAATTTCTTCTTTTATAGCTTTAACCTGACTTTTGGAGACGTATCGACAGTTTGAAAGACTTCTTTCCAGAAAACTTTCTTTAAACTCAAATCTGTTATTTTAATGATATGTTTTATACAAGGGTAGAAACGAAAACCAATTCTTCTGTTACGTATAATTAAAATAAAGGGGAGAACAGTAAAAGTTCTTCATTTTCTTATCTTCTTTGAAGTTAATTTTCACACCTATCTGATAGTATAATTAAATGCATATATTTTATAAATTAATTACATTACATATACATATATAAATCATATATGCAAACACACATGCACATAAATATATATATATGAGGGAGTGAGGGGCATTACCTTGTTCAGCCTGGAGGAGAGAAGGTTGTAAGGAGACCTCATTGCGCCCTTCCAGTACTTGAAAGGAGTTTACAGACAGAAGGGAAATCAAATTTTTACATGGGTAGATAGTGATAGGACAAGGGGAAATGGTTTTAAACTAAAAGAAGGGAGATTTAGAATAGATGTTAGGAAGAAATTATTTGTTCAGGGGTAGTGAGGCCCTGGCACAGGCTGCCCGGAGAAGTTGTGGGTGCCCCATCCCTGGAAGCGTTAAAGGTCAGGTTGTATGGAGTTTCGGGCAGCCTGATCTGGTGCTTGATCTTGCAGTTGGCAATCCTGCCCATGGCTAGTGAATTGGAACTAGATTACCTTTGAGATCAAACTTGGGCAATTCTATAATTCTGCGTTACGTTATAGAATCATAGAATCATAGAATGGCTTGGGTTGAAAAGGACCTCAAAGATCATGGAGTTTCAACCCCCCTGCCAAGTGCAGGGTCACCAACCACTAGACCAGGCTGCCCAGAGCCACGTCCAGTCTGGCCTTGAGTGCCTCCAGGGACGGGGCATCCACAACCTCCCTGGGCAACCTGTTCCAGTGCGTCACCACCCTCTGTGTGAAAAACTTCCTCCTAATATCTAACTTACATCTCCCCTGTCTCAGCTTAAAACTGTTCCCCCTTGTCCTATCGCTATCCACCCTCACAAACAATCGATCCACCTCCTGTTTATACGCTCCTTTCAAGTATTGGAAGGCCACAATGAGGTCTCCCCGGAGCCTTCTCTTCTCCAAACTAAACAAGCCCAGTTCCCTCAACCTTTGCTCATAGGAGAGGTGCTCCAGCCCTCTGATCATCTTGGTTGCTCTCCTCTGCACTCGTTCCAAGAGCTCCACGTCCTTCTTGTGCTGGGGGCCCCAGGCCTGGACACAGTACTCCAGATCGGACCTCACAAGAGCCGAGTAGAGGGGGACCACCACCTCCATCTCCCTGCTGACCACTCCTCTTTTAATGCAGCTCAGAACACAGTTGGCCCTCCGGGCTGCCAGCGCACACTGCTGGCTCATGTCCAGCTTCTCATCCACCAGGATCCCCAAGTCCCTCTCTGCAGGGCTGCTTTCAAGTACTTCTTCCCCCAGATTGTATAAATACCTGGATTGCCCCAGCCCAAGTGCAGCACCCTGCACTTGGCCTTGTTGAACATCATTAGGTTCTCGTGGGCCCACTTGTCCAGCCTGTCCAGGTCCCTCTGGATGGCTTTCCTTCCTTCCAACGTATCAACTATGCTATACTGCACTATATATATACAGTATATATATATATGGTAATATCATTTTGTCGGAAAAAGCAAATGTAACTTATACTATAAAATGTTAGGTGAAAAATGAGTAAACCTAATGAAGTTCAAGGAGATTAGAGTGTCTTTTTTTACACTTATTTGGTAAATTGGAGATGAAAGTGTATAGGGTCAATATGTTATTTTGAATCTCTTGGTTCCAGTAAAAAATTTGAAACCTCCAAACTTACCCTCCTTGGTTCAAGATGTGAATCTTGAATATGTGCTAGCTAAAATAAGCCTACTAGAGAATAAGGAGAAAAGTGTTCTGAAAACTAATGTCATGTGCTGTCTATAAAGGTTTTTTTTAAATATATTTGGAGCTAGTACTTGGAATTACATTTCTTTATTTGCTTACTTACTTCTACATTAAGAAGATAATTTTAAAAATATTAAATGTAGATTTTTTCTGTCCCTTACTAGTCTATAAGCAGTCGTGGTTTCTCCTATCTGATTATTTCAAATTAGATACTGCAGAATAGTAGGTGTCTCTGCTGTGTTGAATATCTGCAGGTAATTATCAGCATTTGTTAATAAAAACCGTAGTTGTCTTGGCTGTTTTTGATTAAGGATTCAAGTGAGACTATCCTTACTGCTGAAGTTAATTTCAGTTTGTAATTTCAAAGTTAGATCAACACTCAGGCAATGTGAGAATCCCTCTCACAGCAGAGATCATTTGCTTTCATTAGCTTGCAAGACAAATATAACTGTTAGAATCAAATTCTTATCGAGGCAGCAATCTTGTCAGGATTTGAAATTATTTCCTATGAATATCATCTTTTTCGGATGAACTATTTGTCTTTTTTGTCTCTGATCAGTATAGCAGGAAGTGTATTTGTTAGAATGTTTATAGAAAATGAACAAACACATTTGAGAACACAACAGGAATTAATTTTATGTTTCGAAGTTAGATATTTGCCTAACTTTTCCTTTCTACTATATATTATTCTCACTTCTTTATTTCATCTGCTCAAAGTGAAGCTGTATTTTAATATACAACTGATTCACCAAGTCTGAAGCCAGAAGAGATCATTATCTTATGTATTGTTAGCTTTTGTTTATATCACAGTCCATTACATCTCACTTGGTTTTCTTTGTTTTGAGCCTGGGAAATCATACATTTGAGTAAAGGGAGCTGCTGAAGAGGCATTAAATTTTGAACCAAAGGCATCCTAATGAGGAGACCTGCTGATAGTATTCAGTGCCTAACACAGCACTGAAAATCAGGTCCTGACAAATCTTTCTACAAACATGCAAATTGTAGGATTGTTTCCCTTTTGTAATTACTTTTAAAATTTTTATTCTAGTCAACACTCATGTGCACTTTCGTTTATAGAGGTTGATATCCAATTAACTGTCATATTGCTATTCTGCTTGTCTGTTTTCTCTAAGGAAAGGTGACACAATTACAGAGTTTCCTAGAAACACAGGATTTAACTTCTGACAGAGCTTGTCCTCTCAGATGGTTAAAACTATGGCTAATCTACTGAGAAGTACCTAGAGGATGGATGTCCAATGTTTTGGCTTGCTTGGGCCACACTGACTGAAGAGGAGTTGTCTTGAGCAGCATCTACGAAGGCTGCTCCAAAAGCAATGTCTCCTAATTATTTCCTTCAAAGCAGTAACAGAAACAAAGTGTACAATAACACCATTTGACAGAGCAAATTCTCAGCTGCAAAACACACTTTTTCAATACAGCCATCACCACTAGCTATGCATTTTTGCCAGTGTTGAACAAGAGCCTGTATGCTGCACTCGTAAGAGTCTGCACCAGCAAACGTGACCCACTGTCACTGTTGCCACTGCTGAAACACACCAGCCACCACCTAACTGTGCTCACATCCACTCTTTGGTCTCCATAAACATTCAGCAAGTGTCGATGAATGTCAATGGGTGCAATTTTTTCCACATGCAGGAATTCAGTGACGCATATTTTCTTCATACTTATTTCCACATCAGACTCCATTCTGTCAGATTGCCTCTCTGCTGCCATCTGTCACACGGAAACAAAATGAAATGGTGGGAAGGTTCAGCCTCTACTGCCTTACTGCCAACATCTGCCTCCAATGGCATGTACCAACACAATAAAACAGGAGGCATTACTTTTGGAGCAGCCCTCATAAATAATGTACTATAGTTATACAAGTTAAAAAAACTTATTTTCATTTTTAATCTTGTTTGATTTTTGATGACATTTTGCTCTTCCTGTACCCCATCCCTGAAAACAGTTGTTCACCTATGTGCATTCTGCCAAAAAGCGGTGGCATGAATAAGGCTGACTGTGAAGTGAGGTGTATTTCTGGTAAGGGAGTGCTTATAAAAGTCTGGTAAAGAGACATGATCAGATTTTTGATTGCAACTCTATACATTCCATTTGAAAATGTGCAGGTAATGTATTTATGTTGACAAAAAAATGGAATAACAAATATACCAGAAAATTGATTTTTTTTAGCAATCAAAACTTGTTTTCAAATTCCTTTACCACAACAGAAGACATGGCTGCTTATTTTCTTCTGTTCAGAGGAATGTGTTTGGCTATTGTGTCAAAATCCATGAACTTATTTGCCGTAACTTAGGTCAGCATAGCACTGTGCACACCCCATGTCCCAGTTTCAGCCTGAGCAGTCCTGATTGCACCCCGCTGTGTGGCTGTTGTGAGCGATGGGTGCACACCCATGGCTGGGCCAGGCTGCTTGGCAGGGCAGAGCCACAGCCATGGTGGTGTGGAGCAGCGGGCAGCCACAGGGAGGGCTGTGCCAGGCTGCAGGCAGCCCACAGCCATGGGTTGGACGTGATTGACCTAGAGAGATGATAAATTAAAAAACAACAACAACAACAACAAAACAGCAAAAAACAACATACATTGACACGCAAAAGCAACAAATAAAACATAACTTACTTGCTATGTTTGGTAATATTATCTCATTGTGAGCAATGAAATACAAAGCAATGTGACCATACAGATAGCCAGCATACTTGTATTTTATGTCTGAACTCAGAAACTTAATTGTAGACCATCACTGTAGAGTGACATCTGAGACATGCTTTGAGAGCTATTCAAGTTTTAATTTCCTGTACTAGAAAATTAGGTATGCTACCTATATATGGCTGTCCAAATGCTTTTAGTGGGTTCACCTACTTGTTCTTTACAGCCTTAAGACATTCTTAATTTCTCTCAATCTGAAGGTAATTGCCTTTTAGGAAAGAATATATGTCTCCTATATGATTTATAACAGCATCCAAATTCTGGTGCCTTTGTAGGAATAATGTTTCACATTTCTCTCTTCTATCATTTTATCATGTTGGTACAAAGTCAAAAGGAATCCTCTTCCTTAGAATCCTGGGAATGCTTTTCCATTTTCCTGCAAAGCAAAGTAGTGTGTATGAACATTTCAAAGTACTTTTATAAATTCTAAGTTAAACTGTAAGCAAACTATGTATAAAAAAAGCAAAAGTAGTCTTTGTCCTCTAGTGTTTTGAATTTGATTTTTTCTGTTCTTTCTTATATTCTTCTACAGTATTTGGCTGCAGAGCTCACATCATGACTACTAAGTAAATGGTTAATATTAACAAAACCAAAACATTTCTGTGCAGGATTATGTCAATTTGCAGGGCCCCAGGGCACTTCTCACTTGTTGTGAATCTCTTTTACAAGCTCTTAAAAGTGAGTGCATTTGTGTTCATCAGAGACAATAAACTTCGGTAGTTGTTCAAGACTGCATTTATTTCAACAGATACTTGCAGCTCCAAATTCAAGGTCCGTGACTGAATACAGCTCTGTGCTCACTGCTATGTACATTGTTGTACTGCAGTGATGTTCTATGGAAGTGCTAAACTGCAGAGTTTTTAGCGTTAAGTAAGGAAGAAGAATCTTCCCATATAAAAATGGCATACAGCCTTACTGAGGGAGAAAAAAAGAGAATCAAATTCTATCCAGGAAAGAAAGCCTGCAGTAAAGCTTATCTCTATTAGCAGTTATCACTCTAGACCTCTCTGAAACATGCTGGTGAATATATAGGAACTAAATTATGAATGAAACAATTGGAAATGATCTTGAAGGTGTGACAACCCACAAAGATAATCATAATTCCTTATAGTTGCTAAGAATACACCTCATAAGGTCTTTTTATGGTTTCTTAATCCCGTCATTTGCTCAGAAAACAAGAAAGTCAAACTGGGACACTTTCTGTCTAAATTTTTAAGTTTGCTTATATTCACAGTAATGCAGGCAAATCAAAAGAATTGCTTAGGAATGTCTGTGACCACAGTTTAACAGCTGCCATACTAAATATTCAGTTGTGGTTGTCAGAACATGACTGAATTACTTCTCTCACGTGGCACACTTCAGGCTACTCTTTTTTATGTTAGTCATCTTTAATGCTCGAAATATTCTTATTTTATAATATCACAGTACAGTCCTTTTTGAATGATAAAGTCATTATTTTATAATTAAGACTAAATTTATACTTTTAACCAAAGCCATGTTAAATTTTAAGCAAATTAAAAATGAGATATTGTAGGAAGCAATAATCCAAATCTCTTTCCTCCGGCAAGACAAAATGAAAAACAAAAGAGATATCAAACATAGCAATCAGTCAGTCCTTAAATTGTTGCCCCAAATGTTCCCCAACAGTTTTAATAACCATGGAGAAGTTATTAACCTTCCCTGATTTTTCAAGAAATGCACATAGTTTTAATTAAATATTTAATTTTCTCAATTCTTATCAAGAGAAGAAACAGCTTACAATGATGATTAGATTTAATTAGATTGATTTCTGCACTAAACAGTAGTAACGCTTTAGAAGATTTCTGTTTTTATTCATGTCAGTGTACAATGGTTTCAAAAGAAAACAACAAGTGATTAAAAAAAACTCCTTGACCAATTCATTAGAAGCAGGAGAGGATTCTCTTTTCCATCTTCTTCAAAGAAATTTTCCATGTGTCAATGTTGTTTAAAGATGGTCTATTTCAAAGCTCCTGAGAAGTCAGAGAAACTTCTCCATTCCTCTCATAGTAGTTCTCTTAAACATTTGCATCTTCTGGAGTTGTACTTAAAAATGTATTCTTCAGGGATAAGGGAAAATTTTGTGACTCTTAAATGTTTATAAGAATTCAACTTTGAGAAGGAAAAAAATTTGATTCTTTACATATATCTATTATTTTTTTTTCTTCAAGAATATTCTTTCTTTTCTTTTTAAGGTCTCAGTCTTCAAAAAAGTTTTTGGATTGTTGGGTAGATTCTCCCCTTGTCAAAGACAATGATAAAGCACTTACGAGTAAACTGGAGAAAAAAAAAATTGTTAGAATGATGTTTGAACACCATGACTGAAACAAATCTTTGTTAATATTTGATAGTCCATGAATTAAAGCCAGCACAGAAAATCAGTACTGCATTTATTTGCTAATTTGCATTAAGTCTACAGGAATAAAATAAATCACCTTTCTATCACATACCTGTTCTTTCTGTAATACTGACAGCTGTTTTATTCTGATTTGGTTCATTTAAATACATGCTGAGATAAACCACTTACTCACTCTATTGCTGTGGTGCTCTTTCCAAAACCTAGTGAAGCCATTTAGCAAATCTGATATGTATGCTAATGAAATATTAAGGAAAAAAGGAAACAGAATTACATAAAAAGATTACTCAGAACATGACAGCTTCTGTTTTAAAAATAAGGCTAACATACAAATCTTCTTTCCAAAATGTATAAGTTTTAGAAATTTTAGTTATCTATTCTCAGAAATGGTAATGTCTTTTGGAAGAAGAGGTAAGGCATTTTGTCTCATGAGTATGAACTCAAACCATTCCGTTGAGCGTGGGAAATCTAGACTTAAAATTCCTTTACCGAAGGGAACTGCAATGTAGATACTTTGGTAGCTGTCCTATTGTGCCAAAATGTTTCAGAGAGCTTGCTTATCGATTAGGGGTAAAATAAATTGGCAAAGTTTTATTTCTTTACATTGCTATTAGTTAACAATGAGGCATAGTATTAAATTGCAATAATATAGATTTGGTATTGTGATAATACTTGTTGAGATAGGTTTTACCAATGGTTTTGAATATGAATTATGTTTTAATATACAAATTAACATTGCAAAGAACTGTTGTTGTTGTTTAACTCAGCGGGCAGCTAATCTGCACATCACTTTTTACTCACTCTTCTCCACCTCACTGGTTGCGGGAGAAAATTGGAAAAAAAAGGTAGAACTTGTGGGTTGAGATAAAAACTATTGAATAAAACAGAAAAGAAAGAGAGAAGTAGCAGTAATGATAATAATAGATGTATGTGTTCTGTCCCCTCCCAGCTCCTTGAGCCCCCAAGCCCTGTCACTATCAGGACAGTACGAGAAGCTGAGAAACTGAAATGTCCTTGGCTCTGTGCAGCACTGCTCAGTACAACTAAAACATTGATGAGTTATCAGCACTGTATTTCTCCTAAAGCCAAAGCATAACATCATGCCAGACACTATGAAAGAAATCAACTCTGTCCCAGCTGAAATCAGGACAACTGCATAGCTGCTAAATGGATAAACTAGATAGAATTTAAATATTGTGTTTTACGGTGGCATTCTTGTATGTGATGTTTCTATATACCAGCCCTCACACTTCTGCTAGCAAGATTAGGAGAGCGACATTATTAAATGAACAAGAACAATCAATCTGAAAGAGATCTGTGAATGTTATCTTTTGATTTTTTACTAAGGAAGATCTGATATAAATATTTTAGGACAGGACATTCTACATGGGCTGTGCCATCTGAACTCTGCCCGTCTCTGAGGAGGGAGTGTGCATGGAGGAAGTGTCCAAAACCTGGTTACAGCACAGCCCAAGATTCCTCAGAGTTAGTCAAGAACATGCACAGAAACACAAACGCAATGAGGGCTCGAGTGACATTTGACTAGATTTTAATTACTTGTAAGCCTACATCTTATCTGTAACAAATATTTTGTAACTTTCTTTGATGATTCAATAACCTTCAATAAAATAAACTTTCAGTCAGCAAAATCTCCCTTTGATTATTTATATTTGAAGAAAGCTTTCAGGATCTTAAAAATTTGCCCTATGATATTTAAGTCTGAAAAAACACCTGAGTAGGGAACACAGAGGTACAATATCTTACTTGCTTAATGTTGTGCTGTCAAATGTATATAATCAAGGGCAACCCTTTAGCCATTTACAAAGGAAGAAAGTGCTTCAAAGGCAGGCTAATGGCAAGCAAGATGTGTACAGTATCAGTCAGAACATGAAATTACAGTACTGATACTTGGGGGTAGAGAGGCTCTGCAGAGAGATCTGGACAGGCTGGATCTCTGGGCTGAAGCCAACGGGATGAGGTTCAACAAGACCAAGTGCCGGGTCCTGCACTTTGGCCGCAACAACCCCAGGCAACGCTACAGGCTTGGGGCAGAGTGGCTTGAAAGTTGTATGGAGGAAACGGACCTAGGGGTATTAGTTGACGCTCGGCTGAGCATGAGCCAGCAGTGTGCCCAGGTGGCCAAGAAGGCCAATGGCATCCTGGCTTGTATCAGAAATAGTGTTGCCAGTAGGAGTAGGGAAGTCATTCTCCCTCTGTACTCAGCACTAGTGAGGCCCCACCTCGAGTACTGTGTCCAGTTTTGGGCCCCTCACTGCAAGAAAGACATTGAGGCCCTGGAGCGTGTTCAGAGGAGGTTGACGAAGCTGGTGAGGGGTCTGGAGCAGAGGCCTCATGAGGAGCGGCTGAGGGAGCTGGGATTGTTCAGTCTGGAGAAGAGGACACTCAGAGGTGACCTTATCTCTCTCTATAACTACCTGAAGGGAGGTTGTAGTGAGCTGGGGGTCGGCCTCTTCTCTCTTGTAGCTAGTGATGGGGCGAGGGGGAATGGCCTCAAGTTGCACCGGGGGAGATTAAGGCTGGATGTTAGGAAATATACTTTTCTGAAAGAGTGGTCAGCCGCTGGAACAGGCTGCCCAGGGAGGTGGTGGAGTCACCGTCCCTGGAGATGTTCAAGAAACGTTTAGATATAGTGTTGGGAGACATGGTTTAGTGGGGTTGTTGGTGGTAGGTGGATGGTTGGACTAGGTGATCTTGTAGGTCTTTTCCAACCTAGCTAATCCTATGATTCTATGATTCTATGATAATGATATTACTTACTAGCATGAGAGCACAGTAACTTTCCTCAATTAAACTACAGAGTGAATTATATTTCCTCTCCATCTCCCCTCCCTAGCTCTGGTGAGCTAGTGTGTATGAATACCAAAACTTTCTTTCCTGAAAGCAATTCATGTTCCAAATTCATTCTCTGTAGTAGAATCTGACAGATGAATACGTATTTGATAGACTGTATTTATTACAAAATGTATATTTTTTTCCGGTCAGCAGTTCCACCAGTGCCGGTGCAGCTGTCAGGAAGGGCTGTGCGCTTGAGGAGATTGATTAGTTGTGTGACAGAGCAGCACATCTATTGCATTCCTTCCTCTCAGCGTCAGTGGGGTGAGTGAGAAAAGCGCTTCAATTCCAGCATTAACTAGATTTTAATTGAGAATGGTAAACTTGTTGTGGAGTTTGTTTTCATCCTTTCATCCTAGCGCTGTATTTCCTCTCCTCTGCACATGAAGACTTACAAGGTGCTTTGATGTTTGCCTGGCACTACTACATAGCGTCTGCAGTTCTTAGCAAGAAATGGCAGTGCCATCTGATAGGTCATGATATATGCCTGTACTGAAAATTCAGCAGCTGGATTCAGATAGATAACAAGAGATTAGAAGGGAGAGCATTAGCTAAGAATCAATGTGGAAAACATAGCAAAAATTCTTATTACTGCTCTCTTGTCCTTAATAGTTCCCTTGCTTCATCCTTTCCTTAAATCCTGAGAAGCTCTGCTGTAAAGTGTTAATGGTACTTACAGCTCTTACTTTATTGGCTGCTTGAATATTGCACTTCTCTGTTTACCCAATGCTTTTGGGAGTGCTTTTTAAATTATCTGGTGTAGGAAGAAGCTAATCTTCTCTACAAGCAGTTCATTTTCTGAACTGTGATATGCAGATAATCAAGACTTTACTTTCCCAACAATAAATTCTCTCTCCTGATGATCAGGTATGGTTATGAAATGACAGAATCTGCAGCAAATTCAAAAAAATACTCTATTATTACAATCAGCACATAGTTCCTGTGATCAGATGGTCTGACCTGTCAGGTGTAACACAGATGGAAGAGCACTCGTGTGCACAGTAAGTCCTGAATTTCATGAGCTGGCAGATTTTATGAGCTCAGGAGTCACACTGAAGATATCTGTATCACCTCAAATATTACCTCAGTCTGCACAGAGTATCTTGTCTTTATGTTGCTTTGGCAGGAGCCAAACAGAGTAAGATGATCTTGCTGGACAAGTCAGAAGAAGTGGCCTGTGCTATATGGGCACATCTGATCACTGCATATAGGAATCCACCCTGAGCCTCACTACCCAGATTTCAGAGCGCTATCGGTATTAAAACTAATGCTGTTTGCTTTGTCATGGATCAAAAGCTCATAGCACACTAGGAGTCTGGAAAGACACACTACTGGCATGCGCTAAGAGAACTTCTGTCTGAACAAATTTTCAGTCTATTCAAGGACAGGAGCTGGCAAATAGCTATAAACAGGCAACAGGAAAGCCACAAAATGTCAGTGAAAAGACACTGGTGAGAATTAGAGGTAATGGTCATAACAGCAGGTTCACCTTTTTCATTGTTTTAGCAGTCATAGAAAGAGTTTAAAGGGGAATTTAAGGAAGCTTGAAGTTTACTAGAGCACACAGGAGAGTTCTTTAGGAGGAAAGTGAACAGGAGATTTTAAAACAATCTTACTTTGGCCTTGAAACCTGTTATCAAGAGTAGATTGTAGGCAGTAATCGATACCTCAGCAGAAAATAGGTAGCACAAGGTCTTGAAAATAAGAGCAAGTAAAAGTATATTAGTTCAGACATGGGTAGCAGTTTCACAGCTAGAAACTGAACTGAAAAAGAAAAGTGAAATTCCAAACAGCAGTAGAGTATATTCAATCAACTTAAAAGCAAAAGAGAATGAAATAGTAATTGAAGTGGCATGAGAATTATCTGGTTGATACAGTCTGTTTGGACTTCCAAAATACTTTACATGAACTCTCTGATCAAAGCCTTTTATGGAAACTAAGCAGCCTCATCATAAGAAAGAAAGTCCCAGAACAGACAGGTAAATACTAAAAAGGCAATGAACAAAGTGTAGGAAGAAACAGTCATTGCTTTCAGTAGAGAGAGACATCTGAGTTCTGCAGACCTCTGAACTGGAAGATTTTTAATCTTTTCATAAATTATATGCCAAAGGAGATGAGCAGTGAGGAAAAAAGTTTCGTAATAATGCTGAGTTATTCAAGAGCAGTGTGTGAAGGAAGACCTTATGAAGCAGTGTGGCTGCTGGTGAAGTAGCTGGCAATTTAATGTTGATAAATGCAAAGTAATGTTGATGGTGAAAAACGCACATAGTTTTGCATACAAAAAGATGGCTGTTGTCATTCAGTGGTGGTATCTTCAAGTTATGACAGCTAACTCCATGGAAACTTCAGTGCTCATGAGAAACAAAAAGAAAGAAATCTATCGCTAAGGTTTATTAGGAAAGGAAAAGGACAAAAAAGAATCACGGCACATTACAGAAATCTGTGGTTGGCCTGCGACTTGCATACACCTGAATTTCTGGTCACTTGTCTCAAAAAATATAGAAAAAACTGAAAGTTTAAAAAATATGAAAAAGAATGACTAAATGTTTCCATTCGTGGATAAGTAATATAGGACTCTCCAATAAAAAAAAAAAAAAGAAATTGTTTTTGATTTGATTATTCTTGTCCACTGAAGGTATTACTATTTTATCGCTTACAGGAGCAACTAGGAGATGGTTAGGAAAGACCATAAAAATAAAGGAAATATATTGTGAGAATTTTTCAGTGAATGCTTGCAGTCTACAGAGACTTGTGGCTGCAAATCTGATACAGTGTTGATAGTGTTGATTGTACCACACAACTTGGTGTCATCTGCAAACTTGCTGAGGGTGCACTCAGTCACAAAGTTATGTAATTGATGAAGACGTTACAGGACTCTGATCTCAGCACTGACCCCTGAGGGACACCACTCATCACTGATCTCCATCTGGACATTAAGCCATTGACCACCATGATCTTGCAGCCAGCTCCTCATCCACTGGAAAGTCCACCCATCAAACCCATATCTTTCCAGTTTGGAGAGAAGGATGTTGTGGGGGACTATGACAAAAGCCCTACTGAAGTCCAGATAGATGACAACAGTGACTCTTCCCATGTCCACTGACACAGTTATGCCATCATAAATAATGACCAGGTTGATCAGGTAAGACCTGTAGTTGGTGAAGCCGTTATGATTATCCCATGTCACCTCCCATTCTTCCATGGGCCTTACCACAGCTTCCAGGAGGGTCTGCTCCACGATTTTCCCTGGTGCAGAGGTGAGGCTGGCAGGTCAGTAGTTCCCTGGGTCATCCTTTCTACTCTTCTTAAAAGTGAGTACAATGCTGCCTTTTTTCCAGTTAAAAGACACATCATCTGACTGCCATGACCTTTAAAACATCATCAAGAGTGGCTTGGCAACTACATCAGCCAGTTCCTTCAGAACTCTAGGCTGCATCTCATTGGGACCCTGATACTCTCTGATTTCCCATTTCTCCTTTGGACATAAGTATTCTTATGATTTTCACTGCAAAAAAGGCTTTTCAGTAGAAGAGTTTTGTCTTCAAATATTATGATTATTCCCAGCCAGGTAATAGATGTATTGAGAACTAGAAGGACTCTCAGCTGAGATGAACAATTATCAGTAAGGCCATCCTTATTGGATTGGTAAAGGAGAAAAATTAGTGAATTCAAATCTCAACTCTAACATATCAAACAGAGATTTGTGTGTACCTGGAAGTTTGCAAATAATGATATCTTAGAGGATGAAAGGATGAAGCATGAAATATTTTTTGAGATGGTGTGGTCTTTAAAAGATGCATGGGAGAAAAATATAACCAAATGGTGACTAACAATTACTAAAGAATGAGAAGAGCAAGTATCTATGACTGAATATATTCCATGTGATTTTTTTTTGTTTTTGAAATGTGCATTACACTGTAAAGTAACTACTGAATCTGCAGCATGTGTATTTTTCTTTAGAGTGATCAGACCTTTTTAATTTGTAGACCTGGGAAATGCTTTCTGTATGGCTCAAACTTGAAGGAGGAAAAGATGTAATAAAACTTTTTGGAAATATCCTACATAGCATTCAAAAATTTTGGTTCTTTTAGAGAAAAAACAAAGGTGGCTTTTAATAAAAACAGCTTTTCTATTGAATGTCAGCTTCTTGTTTTCATGGAATAAATTGCTGCAGTCAATACAGTAGATTTTCTTCCTGGCCCTCAGTCTGACACAGATTTAGTCTAGGCATATGGTGAATATTCATGTGCTTTAGTCAACAAACAGAATAAGTGCAAAACTAACCACGCTTATTGAGTGTCTCTTAGAATTTGTATGTTAACAACCTTATGACCAATTTTACTAAGAAGCAGTCTTCTGAGTTTTCTATAAACAGGAAATGTCTGAGAGATTTTACTACCTACTAAGTTTAGAGTGTGATTTTAAGCAAAAAATTGTCATTGTTGCTCATTCACAGTCATCTTATCTATACTCTTGAGTACATAGAAATATGAATATTTGCTGTATTATTTCATTAAGTACCTAAAATGTAGCTGAAAATTGCATTGCTTCATTTGCACATCCACTGTTCAGAAAAATAATCAGAAATCTACCTTTTAGTAAAAATTATAAAGATCACAGCCACAGTCTCTTTTATTTTAGATATGCATACTTTTCTTTATCTTGTAAGTAAGTGAAATTTAATTTCAAATGGTTGAAAATCTATGTGCTATGAAAATACAGTGTGAAACCTTAAACATTTGTTATGTTCTTCTCATATGCAACTTCCTGAAAGATAAGACATTAATAGAATATGATCACAGAGGTTAATTTCTAATTGAAAGATTAAAATAGACAAAACAGGAAGGAAAAAGAAAGAGGAAGACATTTAGTTGCTACTGACTGTGTAGGTGTATCCTTTCTTACAGATAAAAACAAAAATATTTACTGTGCACTTAGCTGTAGAGCAGGGGACAATACAATCAGTTCAGCTTTAAAGATAACAATATGCTGTGGGGAGAATATATCAGTATGGATACAAATCACCAGTGGTGTTTCTGTGAAAAGTTTTGAAAGCACCACTAATTTCTTTTATTTTTAAATAGCCTTTAAAAAAATAACATTTTTTGGACTTTTATTGAACATTATAGATCACACAAATGGATCTATATATTGTAATCACAACTGTGAAGACCTCACTGGGACTATATTTCCCATTTGCTGCCTTCAGTAAAAAGATGAAACCAACTAGTAGGAGTCTGGAAGAGAAAAAAGGAAATTATTGGACTCTTGAAAGAGTATTTCTGAGAAAAGGTGGACGTGAGATGTAATTTCATGTATATCAAAAGCTCCTGAAAAAGGAAGAGAAATGGGTTATGTTCCATGTCCGTGTTCAGTAAGAAAAGAACTTACAAGTTTGAAAAGGAAAAGGAGAGTTGAATTCAGATTATTGGGAAAAGCTGTTAGCAGATTGCTTAGAAAGTTTGCTTAGGGTTCAACCACAAAGATTTTTAGGTACGTAGATCCTCTGTCAAGCCTGAATCATCTCCTGCAACCACCTGCAACCTCCCTAAAACTCATGTCTGTGCTTCTCTTATGCAATAGTAGACAAGCTGCTTCTTGTTGGTCATGTTTCATTACAATCCAGAATCTTCCTGGTTCTAAAAATTGTGTATTTGTCTTGTTTCTTACAGAAATATGAGTCGAACTAGTTGAATGTTGTTTATATTTTTACCCACTATGTTATCTCTTCTGAACTTTTAAGGGACTAAGTGGTGTTAATGCCAGAATCTCTTATTAACAGGGTGGTTTCTTTATTATTTTATTTCATTAGATTATATTTTTGTTTTATTTTTATCTTATTTATTTTATTATTTTTATATTTATTAAAGTACAGATTCAAGCTAATTAAGTGAAATCCTTCAGGGTTATTTCCACAGAAGTTTTCAGTTTTATACATTGCAGAGATCTGTTCTTCCTATGATTTTTCATATTCAAAATGGTTAATATTTCAAATAACTGATTCAGATGCCCTGAGAGACAGAAACGGTCGAAAAATATTCCTGGCCAGATCTTTTATGGGTCAAGCATACTTAATTCCTATTTCTAGGTTATTTAGCTCTGCACCAGAAGTCTTTAAAGGAATCTTGTTTTGTTTTCAGAAAGCATATTTCAAAAAATTGGCATATGGATAATATTTTGTCTTTGTACTATTATTAGCCACCTGAAGTGTGAAATAAGAAAAATCATATATATAATGAAAAATGTTTATGGGAAATGAGAATAAAAAAATGTATGATAAAGGGCTTCTGATCTCTGAACATTTTTTAGATTTTCTGAATGAAGTAAGCCCTGACAAAGTTTATTTTTAATAACAGTACTTCATAGTTTGGATCTTTTAAAAATGCAGAGAATAAACAGAATGCATTCTAACTAGAAATGCTTTTCTAGGTCTCCTTCCTGGTGTTCCGGGATCAACTCAATGCTGATACATATACTTTAATAAAGGCTGCAAACTTTTACTTCCAGAGCGATATTTTTATATATAGGTTTTTCAGTGTGGTTCAAAAAGCAAGGTCCATACAAACTTTACTTTAAGATTTATTGGTTACATTTTATCAAGTTGTAAGCAATTTAACAGCCTGTTCCTGAAAAATTGATTGTGTCAAGGTTTCTCTGACATTGGATACAGTGAAATAAGAGTCTTCCTATTCCATAGCTGTCATCTTTCTGCCTTCGAATTCAGTCACTGATTCTTGCTCTTCCAACAGCACATAACACACTTGAATGCAGAGAAAAGAGGGAGTGAATTATGTTCAGGTGGATATTGTGTTGGAACCTGAACATACAAATTGCAGAAGAAATGACACCCTGAAGGCATTAAGTTTTTTTTCTCTATAACATTATACCTAACCAAAAGCTATGAAGTAGTTACAGCAAATAATGTTGTTTCCTTCAAGTACTGAAATTTTATTTAGAAATGTGATGTACTAATCTTTCTAAACTTGATTTATAGCTGTCATCACGTAGCACTCTAAAACCTATAGCAAAAATGCTTATTTCCAATGAACTGAGTTACAAAGAACATAGCAAGAAGCCTCTCAAACAGTGTGGATCCACTTGCTGGTGACTAGTGAACTAGTGACGGACAAATGGCAGCACTATTCCAGCATTTCCTAAAGAATTCAAATGTTATCCCTAGACATACCTGGAAATCTTCCATATATAAAACATGCTGTAAAAAAAATTTAATATAATACTGTACCAATTTTCCACTGGAAAAGCTTAAATGTTCTGCTTGAAGAGAATTAAACATGTTTTTTTCTCAGTGCTGTATTTTTCTAAATGTGGGCTATAGTTTAAATTTGTGTTTAATATCTATTTTCAAGCTGGACAGTGCGCTGAGAATCCTGATCTAGCTGTAGATGCTCTTGTTCATTTCAGGTGAGTTGGACTAGATGACATATAAAGGTCCCTTCCAACTCAAACGAGTCTATGATTCTACCTTCAGATTTTTTTTTTACTGGACTTATAGTCCTCCAATTTAAAGTCCTCTTCAGTTAATCATAGAATAATAGAACTGCAGCATGGCTTGAGTTGGAAGGGACTTCAAAGACCACCTAGTTCCAACCCTCTGCTGTGGGCAGGTTGCCCCCCACCAGGGACACATCCAACTTGGCCTAGAATGCCTCCACGGATGGGGCACTCACAGCTTCTCTGGGCAGCTGTGCCAGGGCCTTATCACTATCTGAGGGAAGAATTTCTTTTCTAACATCTAACCTAAAACTCTCCTCTTTCAGTTTAAAGCCATTCTCCCTTGTCCTATCAGTATCTTCCTGCACAGAAAGTCGAGGGAGAGGGGGAGGGAGGTGATTCTGGCCTTGTGAGGCCCCATCTGGAGTACTGCAGTACCTGGGCCCCAACACAGGAAAGATGTGGAGCTTTTGGACCAGAGGAGTGCTATGAAGATGATCAGAGTGCTGAAGCACCCCTCCTTTGATGAAAGATTGGGTTTGTTTAGCTTGGAAAAGAGAAGGCTTTGAAAGATTGCTATCTTCCAGTACTTGAAAGGAGCCTCCTGAGTACATGCAGGAGGGGGGCCAAATTTTTATGCAGGTAAGTTAACTGACACAATGTGTCACAGCAAATGAAGTGTGTTTTTGAAACTGAGACATTTAAAAGTAACAGAAATGAGATTTTCAAATTACAGATTTCATAGGAGGTAATGTCTTTGTAGGAAATGAAAATTGCTTCTCAACAGCAAAACATTCTGACAATTCTAAGTCACATTTCCAGAACAAAGAACTATTATAGCGTCTCTGAATCTGTTTTGTTAATATTATAAGACTTGCTTATTTCAAGATCAAAATAACTGCTAGAATATTAGTATATTTCCTGTAAAGGAAATTTCTGTGTGTGATTATTACCCTTAGCAAAAGCAAGATTTCAAATTTTTATTTCTCAGAGGTGAACAATAGTCTGTCAGTGGATGACAAAGTAGCTCCCTTTTAAAAACTACTCAATCAAGCTAATAATAAATATTTTTTTAAATTTCTTTTGTTCTCAAGAAATGTTCCCAGTCTTGCTACCTGTCCTAAGACCACAAGCCATAAAAAGACTCAGTAGTACTACTTTAATTCCTAAATATTCTATTGCTTCTCTTTGATCACTTCTCATTCCTGCTGAACAGGTATACATTCCCTTTTAATTCTTAGAGAACCAACAACATAAAATAGTATTGCAGCCCCCCCTTTCCTCTCCTTGTTCAGTACCTCAGGATAGGTTTTTTATTTTGTTTGTCTCTCCAAGCTGAGAATCTAATGTCACACTTTCCATGGAGATAAGGAGCTATTATTTGTCCAGAACACTGTATTCCTTAAATAAGAAAAGGCCCTGCTCACATGAGGGAGGTGAATTTCAAGGAAATGAAACACACTCAATGAGACTAAAATAAACCCAAAATAAAAGAAGAAATTGAATGTCAGAATTAATTTCCATTTGTGTCTGAAAGCACCTAAATGGAGCTTGGGCAAGGAAACGTATCAATTATCATAACTGTTTCCTCTTCCATTACTCTGTCTTTCTGTACTATTGTTTTCACTATTTCTATAAAGAAATTTCTAATCCAGTTGGCATCAACAATCTACTGTTGTTCCATGAAACTTGGGAAAATTTGTTCTCTTAATTATTTGGCATAAATACCTGAAAAACAATCTGAAGGAAGTTTTATTGTTATCTATTCCCACAGCTAAGCAACACACTTCCTTCAGAGAGTACAAACAAAATCAGAAGTTTCTAGCACATGCTTACTCTTTTACTGTTTATTTTCCAGGCTACCGTTCCCAGCAGTCCCCACTGGCCTACAGGCTTGCCTGTGTGCACCTGCATGAAAGGATGTTTTCCTCTCATACTCTTTGCAGTTTGCAATTTGTTATTTTTACAATTAATTAAACCCTCTGAGATCAGCTTCTGTTGTGCTTTGCAGAGAGAATCTGTGCACAAGAGCTTTTTAGCAAAAAGCTGCAAGAAGCAAGAACAAAGGACTTTCAAATTATTATTGTCCTGCCACCATCTATGAAACATGCTACGAATGATTCTGTCTTCCTGGTGATACAGTTGTTTACCCTACAGGAACCTGCAGTCTGTGGTCCATTTGTTGTCCCTGACATTAAAAAAATAGCAAAAGTTTTGATAAGGTGGTGATGGTGAAAGGGAAGGTGATCAGTGTTTAGATTTTTGGCTTGTTCAGCACTTGATTTTTGGTATGTTTGAAGACAAATACATGTACAAATCTTCATTTGACTTGTTTACAGTTATTAAAAATGTTAGGTATGCTTAGAAATGCCAGAAAATAACGTTATAGTTCAAGATCATTATCATAGAATCATAGAATCATTAAGGTTGGCAAAGACCTCTAAGTTCTAAGTCTTAAGACCTAAGTCCTCTAGTCCAACCATCCACCTACCTCCAATACTGCCCACTAAACCAGGTAACTAAGTACTACGTCTACTCTTCCCTTAAACACCTCCAGGGATGGTGGTTCCACAGCTTCTGTGGGCTACCTGTTCCAATATCTCACCACTCTTTCTGAGAAGAAATTATTTTGAATATCCAATCTAAAGCTCCCCTGGCTGAGCTGAGTGCCATTCCTTCTTGTCCTATTATTAGTTACCTGGGTGAAGAGGCTGACCCCACCTCACCACAACCTCCCTTCAGGCAGCTGTAGAGAGTGCTAAGTTCTCCTCTGAGCCTTCTCTTCTCCAGACTGAATAATTCTGGTTCACTCAGCCTCTCCCCATAAGAGAATGTCCAGAGACCACAAGTCTTCTCTGGACATTCTCCAGGATTTCAGTGCCTTTCTTGCAGTGAGAGGCCCAAAGCTCAATGGAGTACTCAAGGTGCAGCCTCACCAGAACCAAGTACAGAGGGATGATCACCTCTCTGGTCCTCCTTGCTGGGCACACTGCTGGCTCATGTTCACCTCAGTACTGTCTGACATCCCCAGCTCCTTTTCTGTTGCACAGCGTTCCAGCCACTCTGCTCCAAGATTAGAGTATTGCATAGAATTGTTATGGGCAAAGTGCAGGCCCCTGCACTTGATCTTGTTGAACTTCTTCCCATTGTCCTCAGCCTAGCAATACAGCCTGTCCAGATCCCTTTGAAGGGCCTTTCCACCCCCAGGCAGATCAACATTTCTTCCCAACTTGGTGTCATCTGCAAATTTACTGAGGGTGCACTCAATCCCCTCATCCAGGTCAGCGAGAAGATTGAACAGGATAGACTCTAATACTGACCCCTAGGGAACACCACTTGGGAGTGTTTGCCAGCTGGATTTAGCTCCATTCACCACCACTCTCTGGGCTCAGCCCTCCAACCAGTTCAGAGTGTACCTGTCCAAGCCACAGGCTGCCAACTTCTCCAGGAATATGCTGTTGGAGACAGTGTCAAAGTTTTCACTAAAATCTAGGTAGATTACATTCACAGCCTTTGCCTCATCCACCAGGCAAGTCACCCAGTCATAGAAGGAGATGAAGTTGGTCAAGCAGGACCTGCCTTTCATGAAACCATTTTGGCTGGGCCCAATCTCCCGGTTGTTTCGCATATATTGTGTGATCACAGTCAAGATGATCTGTTCTATAACCTTCCCTGTCATTGAGGTCAGGCTGACAGGCCTGTAACACCTGGGATATTCTTTATCACTCTTCTTATAGATTGGCATCACAGTAGCAATTCTCCAGTCATTTGGGACCTCTCCAGTTGACCAGGAATGCTGATAGATGGTGGAAAGAGGCTTGGTGATCACGTCTGCAAGTTCCCTCAGCACCCCCATGTGGATCCCCTCTGGCCCCATGGGCTTGTGACAGTCTAGGAGGAATAACAAGTCTCTGTTTTCATCTGAATCATAGGAGGATTTATTCTGCTCTTCACACCAGAGTTCCAGATTAGGGGGCTGAGTACCCCTAGGGTAACTGGTCTGACTATTAAAAACAGAAGTAAAGAAGGAATTGAGAACCTCAGCCTTTTCTGTATCCTCTGTGATCATGTTCCCTGCTGCATCCAGTAAAGGATGGATATTCCCCTTGGCCCTCTTCTTGCTGTTAATATACTTGTAAAAACATTTTTTATTATTGTTAGCAATGGTGTCCAGATTAAATTCTAGCTGGACTTTAGCCTTTCTGATTTTCTCTCGGCATATGCTAGCAACTTCCTTGTACTCTTCCCGAGCTGCTTGTTGCTTCTTCCACATGAGGTAACCTTCCGTTTTCTTCTGGAGACTCATCAAAGTTTCCTGTTTGTCCACACCAGTCTTCTTCTCTAGCGGCTCATCTTGTGGCACAGGTGGACAACCTGCTCCTGTGCCTCTAAGACTTCCTTCCTGAGGAGCAACCAGTCTTCCTGAACACCTTTGCCCTTCAGGACTGAATTCCAAGGGGAGGACTGGTAAGAAAGATTCCTTACCAGTATCCTGAACAGTTCAAAGCCTACCCTCTGTTAGTCCACGACAGCAGTTTTCTGACCTTCCTCCTGTCTTCACCAGTAATAGAGAATACTACCATTTCACGGTTGCTCTGCCCAAAACAGTCCCTGACCATCACACGTCGCACCAGTCCTTCTCTATATGTGAACAGCAGGTCTAGAAGGGCATCTCCACTGGTAGGCTCTCTTACCAGCTGTGTCAGGAAGTTATCCTCCACACACTCCAGGAACCTCATAGGCTGTTTCCTCTGGGCTGTGTTGTATTTCCAGCGTATATCAATACATCTATTGCAAATCAGCACTAACTGTAGCTACTGTGGGGTATTCATTTTTCACTTACTTTTGCTGCTATTTAAGACTCTTTCAGTCTTCACTCACAAGAGAATGCAAGTTAAGGTGTTAGAACTTTTCAATTCACGTTTGTTTTGTTGACTGTGAACAGCTGCTTAATGAAAATATCATTCAGTAGCAATATATTACTCTATTTTTTTAAATTCATTTTAGGCTGAAATCTCTATTGATCTCAAAAACCATCAGATTTCTTTTCGTCCAAGAACTCAGAGTGCCTCTAAGTGACTTTGATTTTCAAAATGGAATTCAAGTTGACTTCTTACTGTGGTGTCTGTGATAAATACTGCTACTAAAAGAAAATTCTTTAGAAGGAAGGAATTGGAATGTCTGCTTTGTCTTATAACTGTTTTCTGCAATCGATGCTCACGATTCAGTTAAGTTACAGGAATTCAGCTAGAAATAATTCTTAGCTAATGGCATAATGACACCAGGAATAGCTAAAATGTAAATATGCCTCCCCTCCAGATTATTGGAACTTTTTTTACATAGACTTTTGAAGAACAAATGAAGTGTCTTCTCTAAGTCCAGTAGACATTTGGTTGTCATTCAGCCAAAAAGATTTGCCATCTGCTTCTTCTCCCCCTCTTGAATTTATTTTCTGTCCTTTACAACTTTTTTAGGATGCAAGGGAAACAAAACCTTAAAAACTGTTGTAAGATGAAATCAGTTGTTTAACCCTCTTGTGAACAGAAATTGGTACATAGGTGTCTGAAATCTCTAGGGGAAAATAAAAACATTTTATAGTACAGTGTACAATAAGAGCAGGAGCCATTGCATTTTACTTTTCGGCACTGCAAAGAAGACAGAAAGAAAATGTTACTTTATGAAAGAGGAAGAAAAAAAACAAACAAAACAAAAACAAACATTGGCACAGGTGTTGGAAGATATCCCAGACCAATTCAATTCAGTGCAAATTTCTTAGCTACCCCCTTTTCTTACATTTAATGTATCATGTAATTACATCACTTTACTACTACAGTTATAATTTCCACCATGAGCATGAATGATGGTGAAGCTATCCAAGCTCTTGGTTGGACAGTAAACTAATTAGTTACTCAATCCCTGAATAAATACGGAAGTTCAACCAGTTCTCATCTACTACTAGTGGGAAGACTCCACAAGTAGCCAAGCAAATATACTCAGATATGAGTTTGATGAAATTATTTGGTTATAGAGATTTTGGCCTGTTAGTTTGGACTACAATCATGACAGGGATAAGTGGAGGGAAATCAACTTGCTTGTCATTTTTCTTATGAAGAATAATTTCAATGCCTGGTGAGGAAGGCTTTAGACAGGAGAACAATTATGTTGGCAAAAGAAATGTAAGGTAGATATGGAGCTTCTGTCCTTGTCCTCAAAGTCATAGGACATGGAGTGGATTTATATGGAAAAGGCTGCAATGCATTTTCAATCTGATACTTCAGGTGGCAGCTGAACTACTAAAAGCTGATAACTATTTCTCTTGGTAGTATCAGTTCTGGTGCTGACATAAGCATTAGTGAAGATCCAAATTATGTGGGTTTTTTTGTTTTGTTTTGTTTTGTTTTGTTTTTATAATTCACATCTGTTAAGTGCTAGGTTCAGTATAGGGCTACAAAGGAAAGAAATGTAGAAACAAAGTTTGGTGTAAAGTATTATTTTGATATTTAAGAAAAGTACAAGTAGAAAGGAATCATAGAATCATAGAATCATAGAATCATAGAATCATAGAATCATAGAATCATAGAATCATAGAATCATAGAATCAATCATAGAATCATAGAATCAATCATAGAATCATAGAATCATAGAATCATAGAATCATAGAATCATGGAATCATAGAATCATAGAATCATAGAATCATAGAATCATAGNAATCATAGAATCATAGAATCATAGAATCATAGAATCATAGAATCATAGAATGGCTTGGGTTGGAAGGGACCATCAGTGATCATCAAGCTCCAACCCCACTGCTGCAGGCAAGGCCTCCAACCTCCGCATCTAATACTAATCCAGGCTGCCCGGAGCTGCATCCAACCTAGCCCTGAACACCTCCAGGGATGAGGCATCCACAGCCTCTCTGGGAAGCCTGTTCCAGCACCTCACCATTCTCATAGTAAAGAAATTCCCCTGATATCCAACCTAAATCTTCCGTCCTTCAACTTAAAACCATCTCCTCTTGTCCTGCCATTATCTACCCTTGTAAAGAGTTGACTCCTCTCCCATTTGTAGGCTCTCTTTAGGTACTGGAAGGCTGCAGTGAAGACACCCTGCAGCCTTCTCTTCTCCAGGCTGAACAAGCCCAGCTCCCTCGGTCTGTCATCATAAGGGAGGTACTCCAGCCCTCTCATCTTCTTTGTGGCCCTCCTCTGGACCCTCTCTAACAGTTCCCTGTCTTTCTTGAACTGGGGGCCCCAGACCTGGATGCAGTACTCCAGATGAGGCCTCATGAGGGCAGAGTAGAGAGAGACAATCACCTCCCTGTCCCTGCTGGCCACCCCTCTTCTGATGGAGCCCAGGATACCATTTACTTTCCAAGCTGCAAGAGCGCACTGCTGGCTTATGCTAAGTTTTTCATCCACCAGGACCTCCAGGTCCTTCTCTGCAGGGCTACTCTCAAGGTCATAGATATTATTTGTCTTCAAAAAGTTTAAGCTTTTTAAAATAATAATTATTCCTACAGTTATGTTGGAATGCCCTTTCATAGTTTCCCTTGGAAAAAAATAGTAATATTCTTTTTATTTTCTTTCTAATGTTCCTTAAAGTGATCTTGATGTAGCCAGGATGGTTTTTCATTTTGTATCCTAATTTTCAATTGTTTTGGGAAATTTTTGCAGTAGTATGCATTCCTACTAACTTACATATAATCTGAAATACAGTATTTTCTGCATTTTCTTATAAAAGTTTTCTTAGTAATTCTCTGGTTATAGTTTCTGAAACCTATAATCTGTATGCTACTGTAATCACAAGCTTCATTCTTCAGAATAATGAGTACTTACATTTCATGATCACTTTCACACAAGTTACCTTCAATCTTTTACACCCCAAATCAACTGCTTTCTGCTACGTAGCTGCTACAGGGTAGATCTCCCCACCATTTGAAATACAATGATGTCTCTAACTACATGTATCCTAAGCTTTTTCTTTATTTTCCAGACTAGCACTGACAATCTGATAACTTCTGATACACATCCATTATTACTGATCCTGTTCTTTTGACACTTCCAGTAGTTGCCAAAGTACTTCATATTTCCTTTATCTTCCTACGCAGAAATCCTAAGAACAAACTCAAATTTTCTCTCTTCTTTTCTATTGTTTCCTTCACTGAATAGTATTCAACAGACTTGTCCTTCAACTCTTTAAAAGTAAATGCAAATCATGTCTACATTACCAAGCAATACAGTACAAATAAGAGCTAATCTAAAGAGAAAAACAGTTTATTCTGGGATTTAACACTTATATAATACACACTTTGGAAATTTTACTTTTGACTAGCTTTAGTTTTAGTTTATAATGTGAAAGCCTATTAGTAAGTATGATGCACTATATGTTGAGCTCTATCTTCTAGAATAATTTGATCAAAATAAATTATTTTCCATGTAAACTCAGTAACCACTGCTTGTTAAACATGGACAATCAACAAATTCCAGTTACACCCATAAATGTAACATTGTCTGAAGCAATTACTACAAACCTTGTACACTCTTGGCCTCCTCACCTTCCAGTACTCTAACCCATGAAATACCTCCAAGCAGATCTTTGAAGAAAACACAGCTGGCTCTTCTGAAGTCCAGTATTACAGTCCTACCTATTTCCTTGTTTCTTTCATGTAAGATCCTGAACTTCACTATCTCATAGTTGCTGCATCCAAGGCTGCTCTCAGCTTCCAGGTTCCCAACCAGTCCTTCCTTGTTTGTAAGAACAAGGACCAGCAGCACAAATCTCCTTATTGGCTCCTCCACCACCTGCATTAGACACTTAACTTCAATGCACTGCAGAAACCTACAGGACTATGTCTGCATTGTAGTGTTGCTTTTCCAGCAAATATTTGGGTGAAGTCCCCAATGAGAACAAGTGCCTGTGATCATGAGGCTGCTTTCTATTGTCTGTAGGAAACCTCACTGACTCCCTTCTCCTGATCCGGCGGCCTGCAGTAAAAACCCGCAATGGTACCAGGCTCTTTTCAGTGCTGTGTAGCAACAGAGCAATGGGCAATGGGCAAAAACTTAAACACTGGAAGTTTCATACAAACATGAGGAAGAATTTATTTACTTTGAAGGTGAGAGAGCACTGGAACAGGCTGCCCAGAAAGGCTGAGTGTCCTTCTCTAGAGATATTCAAAATCCACCTGGATGTCCTTCTGCTCAGCCTTCTGTAGGGAATCTGCTGTAGCAGGGGTTTGGACTAGGTGATCTCCGGTGATCCCTTCCAGCCCCTATGATTTCATGATTGTGCGACTGTGTGATTCTGTGGCTGGCATTCAGGTTGTTGTCATGGGAGGCAGCTAAGGAACATTTTTCAGATTTCTGCTTGGCCTTGCTTATTCACCAGTTGGTTGCATGGACATTGCCATTTTGGACCCCACTTGTAGATCCTTTTGCAGTCAGCCTGTGGCAAAAGATTAGTCTGCCTCTTCCGGACAGGTGGATCCCATACCTCTCTAACAGAATATAATCTTCATAGTAAGTCTCGTTATCATAAAACCAAGATTTAAAACGCTTAATGAAAACAGTTCTGAGAGACTCTTATGTAAACGTTAAGTTGTAAGGCAACTTCTCCATGTGTACTCACAGTAGAATGCAATTGGAAATGCTACCGTTTGTCTTCCAGGAGTGACGCAGAGCAGTGGAAATAGCTAGGTCCAATTTATGTTCTTCTTCCCTGGAAACTGAATGTTTCTTTCAATCTAATGGATGCAAATAATACCTCTAAACCATATTGTTTAGTTCTTCTGCTCCTGTAATAAAAAATCACTGAAAAAATTCCAACTTTGAATCTGGTTTGGCAAAAAAAGCAATTACATTCAAGTTACATTAGCAATTGGATGCATAGGAGTATGATAAGAAGATTTAATGACCTACAACATATAATTAAAAGAAGGAAAATGAAGGAATATCTCTACATGGTATCTCGTTACTCTCGAAGGTTGTTATCCAACTGTGTTTAATTCCATCCCGTGCCACTTACCAAGATAAATGTTTGTTATCTCTGCATTCAAATCAACCAGTTTCCTCAGTCGTGCAGAGAAGAACTCTTCAGTTCTTACTCCCAGGGACTTTTCATACAAACTGCATGTTCTGCAGAAGCCTGCAGCATCATTTCAGATGGAAGCCTTTTTTGACTCTTCGCCCCTCGTAGAAGGGATTTTTAGGATATTTCTGTCTCTGCAGTTGTCTGATTTTGTAGAAATAATTCAGAGAAGGAATTCAGGTACCTAAACATTTTACTTGCTCCCGAATATCTAGGTACCTTATGAGGGAGGGATCAAAGGAAGACCCCACAGGGAAACCATGTGGCTGAAGAGCAAAAGGAGTTCAAGCATGAAACACTGTAAAATCTGAAATAACACTGAATCTCTATGTCTAGGCACCTCAGTTACTTCCCTGAAATATGTACTGTGGCAGATTTTCAGTGTCTTCAGTAGCACCAACTCTGTCTGCTGCCAAGTTTCATATCCATACACCCAAAAACAGGGGAACATTTTGCAAGTCCCTATCCCATTTCCTGCATTTTGTATCTGTGTCCCCAGCTTCAAGAAATGGGATAGAAAAAGATTTTGTGTCCTCCAGGTCATGCCTGTTACGTACTCATACCTTCATTGTTTTGGGGAAAAATAGGAACACTTGAAATGTTGGAGTGAGGGAACAAGATCAGCCTTGGCAGAAGACAAAGGCAAATCTCAGAAAACTTCCCAGATATGTGTTAGTTCCCAGCCTCTCCAGTTGCTGCAGGCTCTCTTGAAAACTAGCCCTTAGAAAGCTGTGTGGTATTGAACTGGCCTCTCTGCATTTATTGAGCAGAGCCTCAGGTAGGCTGATCTGGAAGGCAGCCCTGTAACCCGGCAGCACCTTTACATTAATCCATCTCTGTTGCAGTTCAAAGCAGCCATAGAGGTACCCTAAACAACAATTTGCAAAAACAGTTAGTTTCAGAATCATTTGAAATGACCATTTGCTTCCTTTAGACTTATTTTTCTTTAGTAACTGGATTTCCAGTCTTCCATCAAGATCTTGCTCCAGTGAAACTTGTGTTCCTTTTATCTTTTTAAATTAAACTCCTAAATAAATCAAACCTTTTTTTTTTTTTCCTACAGTAGAACATTGCAAATCAAGGGAAAACCATCTGTGTTATAATCCAAGATTAATGAGAGAATCCTCTATGGAAACACTAAAGGTCAGCTGACATAAAGTAATAGGCAAAGCAGCATATTTTTATGTTATTTCCTAACCTTTATTTTAGAAATTGTTTTGACTAATTTGTTTTCTCTGGAAAAAAAAAATATCTTGACACAACACGTTGAATATAACAGCACAAAGTGAATTAAAACAACTCTGCCAACTAGACTCAGTATGGAGAAGCTTGCATCTTAGGAAACCTTTATTTTGAAACTGCTTTTATTTTATTTTAAATATTAATAATTTTTTGGAAGCAAGAGCAGAGTGAGACAAAGTATTTACCCTTCTTCTGATCAGCTAATGCTTTTCTTTCTTTTTGACTCTACTATGTGTTTATTTGACCTCACTTGCCTAGGAAATTGAACAGCTTTTTGACGGTGGATACAAATCAAGAGGTATGACTTTTTGTGGTGCTCCAGTAGGAAAAGAGTAACATAGGTGCCTCTTTGCTAAAAAACATCCTTTTATCTGTTCTAAGATAGACAGAAAATAGGAAATGGACAGGCAATGGCACATGAAATGGGACAGTTTTCTTGTTTCCCATACTACATATTTTGCTAACTAGAGGATAATTTAGTTCTGTCTTTTGAGTTTATTTTCATACCTGTCCTAAAAAAAAAGTTCATTTGGCTAATACTTTTATAAAATTACATGTTTTCAGAGGAAAAGTATCACTGTGTACATGGCCTAAAACATATGGAATACTTGTAAAATTAAAGTAAATTAAAGTAAGACTGATTTACAGAGATCCTGAAGTAAAAGCTAATATTCTGGCTTTGAAGACTGGTATGTATTTCAAGCTCTTGTTTTTTTCCTTTTTATCCCTTCAAGCAAAAGATGATATGATCATGGGCTTGCTTATTGTTTTCACTTGTAAAACACCTCATAAACTACAAACACCAGAATTACAGAGATGCATAGCATGATAGGGATCAGTTTTTGATATGATTTACTGCAGTCTGTTAGTCTACTTGATTTCCTGGATAATCTTTGTTTCAGCCTCTAATTTCCTTTTCATCTCTCTTTCTTTTGTATTTCTCCCAACTTTTTAGCCTGGATCATGCTTTGTTATATATAGTCCTGCAGTGTTTGGTGATAACTGAAAACTTTTCTCTAAGTTCTGGACTTTGAGAGTTGAATTGCTAACTCACTGTATTGCCTGATTGTCAGCTAAGGCTTGTCTTCAGCTTCATAATCTTTACTGTGCTGAATCTTGTAATACTTCATGTCTTCTGTTATTGATAAAATTCTGGTTAATCTTAAATTTTCTAAAAATGTTCTAATTTAAGACACTATTGTCCCAATCTGTCATCTCTATTTTTAACGTCAGGAAACCATGCAGACACACTTTCTTCATGCCCACGTTACTTAACCTGAATAGCTGGCAACAGAATTTCTTGTAAGTTTTCAAGATTTATACCTTTTTAATTCTTCTTCATATGAGAATCCACCAGATTTCCCTGTATTAGATTATAACAACAGAGTCACCTACACATAAATATTCTACTAGAGATCTTGTTTAGATTTCTGAATATATTTCTCAGTCTATTACTTAATGTGTCTTACCACCATATTATTAACCTGTACCTGGTTGAAAATTGGTTGCTGGACATGAACTAACTATGGATGCTTTAACGTAATTGCTATAAATCTATTCTATCACTACTCTGACAAGATTTACCTCTCCTGTGAAACACAGAAACTGTATTAGATACTGGAAGAAGAGAATATCCATCTTTTGCCACATTTAGGAGTTCAAAAAATTATATCTTTAATGAAATAACTTATCTCTAAGTAGGCCTTTGATTCACAGCTTCAAGAATTTTAATGGGAGAATGTTTGTGATTCAATTTCAGTATTCTATTGTTACTCCAATTCAGTCTAACCATAGAAAAGATACATGAAAAGATATGCAAACAAAAAAAATCTCATTACTGTAATGTTTCTTTGCTGTCCGTTTTATTCTTTCCATTGTTTCACTGAACTTTAATCCATTATGTTCTATAAACGTCATGTCACTTCATGTTATGCAAAGACATCAATCATCTTTCTTTAGATTTAACATAATATTGTACAGAAATTGCTATTTCCAACAGCACTGTTTGATAATATTTTATTTGATTTTTTTCAAGTTATTTTCTCAGATTGAGTTTGTGTGATACTTTTACTATGGACATTCTGAAAAGATTTTGTGGTATAAAAATTTCTGAAAAGAGCATATTTTAGCTCAACAGTAGAAAACATCTATAGACAGAAAATAAGGAACTTTTCATATGGAGTTACAGAATGAAATTCAGCATAGGAGCTGGGGAAACTCAGTCACAGAGAGCAACATATAAAGGATCGTTTTCTGCCTTTAATGGCAGAATCTCACAGTGCTTTGAGTTTGCTAGACAGGCCATAAAAGGCCCCCATTGCCTGTACTCCTTGTTTCCACTCATTCAACAAAGTTTTCATTACCATGTGTTCAGTTCTTTTTGTATTTGTCTTGGGCTTTGATTCTCACATCAATATTTCAGTTTTATTGAATTCTTACAGTAAGAGTAGTGATGGAAAAAATACAGTTACCCTGAGATAACTGGATCATTCATTTATTTAAGTACAACTGAGAATGCAAAGGTAGGTTGGAAGGTAGCTTGGTAGATGTTGCCAACCAGAACTACCATTTTGTGTTGACTCTAAATTCTCTTTAATTTTAAAGTACTCTATGCTTCAAAAATTACTATTGTATGAATGAAGTCTTGGATTATTTCCGTGGTTGAAAGCTAAGCAGGGCAGTCAAACTGAGAGAAAAAAAAAAAAAAAACATCAGAAGAAATCAGTATTGTTTAGAATATTGTACTTAAAAATAATTATTGCTTTACCAGCAAAGAAACTTTTAAGAAATCGGATAATTGAAAGACTAACGCATGTTTTGACAATCCAAATACAGTAGAGTGACTGCAATTAAATTCCACAGTTATAGCTGTCCATCCTTTATAATAATACCCACTTAAAGACTTTGCTAAAGGATAACTGCTGTCTGTTTTACATCATATATGTAACAGAAAGATAGAAAAGAGTGGATAAACTGTGGTGACTGTGAATGAAACTTCAATTAAATGCTTGTTTCCCTCAAGTTTAGTCTATCTTTGGACACTTCCCAATTAGATACAAACGGAATATCTAAATCTGCCATGTTAAGTAATAAAATGAAAGCCTAATCATTTTCATGAAGTCACATATTATCTGGTAGCTTTATTTCAGTTGACTATTTATTTCCTCATAAACTCAATAGATATTTATGTTATATAAAACTACATTTCTGATGACAGTGGATGATGTTCATTCTAGAGTGAATTATGCTTCATATTTACCTAATATCAACTAAAACTTATTCTTATCATCAATAAATGAATGTTTGAGGTTAATAGCACAATTTTTCTAGTCTATTGGATTTCCCTTAATATAATGCTACATATTTACATCACAGTGTGAAAATGGAAGAAAATGTGTAAAACAAGCATTTGAATTTAATAAAAACAATCTTTAAGAAGTAAAGTAATGAACACATTCTTGGTTTTATATGGAAAGTGAGGTAAGTTTGTGTTTCCAGCAGATGTGTCTTCTTCACCCACCAGAATTTTACCCCATACGAATTTTTATAGGTAAAATTTAATCTGGCGAAAACCCATCTGGAACTTAAAATGGACACTGTTGTAAAAGATAACAAAAAGCATTTTTACAAATACATTAACAGCAAAAGGAGTACCAAGGAGAATCTCTATCCTTTCTTGTATGTGGCAGGGGGTAGATGTCAGTTCAGCATTGACAGTAAAGACAAGTTCTAAAATAAGATTTATTTTAGTTTTGCATGGGGACAGACCAAAACTGAATCCAATTAATTGAAACCAGTCTTGAATTTCCCCAGTTAAATGGAACAGGGAGGACTGTGATTTGGGGCTAGCCGTACTGGAAATGTTTCTTTATTATTATGTTTGTGAAAATGGTAGCTATAAGTGTGTGCATATGGGTAGATAATTACTTGAAGTAATTTATTTCAGTAACTAATTTCTACAACCAAAGTTGCTAATACTATGATAAGTAATAAAAATATGTATTTCTGAGATTTTATGGCATTAGAAACTGTAAACAAGTGAAAAAGATCTGCTTAATTTTGATGTAGAGTATAAGAGCATGTATGAAAATATAGTTTGAAGTATGGTATGCTGCTTGTTCTAAAAATACATGCAGGATTACTAGAATGAGTAGCTCAATTTTGCTAATGTCTCACAGAAAATTCCATAAAAACAATATTTTTACGTTTTCTCTAAAATGTTCTTCATAGATTTAAAAAAAGGAACTCTGAAAAACATTAAAACACTTTTGTTGGAAAAGAAATTGCATGTCTAAAAGAGTGTTCGGTTTTGTGTTAATAAATATAACCATAAAATATCTATTTTCACTGTCTCTGCAGTAGAGTTACCTCTGGGTTTTAAAAAATATAAGAGACTTGTTTTCTTCCAGAGTTATCATAGCTTTAAAGGAATGTGATATCAGTGATCAGCTGCACCAGAGGCTTGGAGCCTGGGAGTACTGAGGAGGCAATGCACATTTTTTCTTCTGTTGGCTTAGGAACCGAAAGTGTGCAGAAATCGCAGTAGGAGAAGTTAGGAACATTTTTTGTTTGTTTATTTCCCCTAAAGTAAACTGGGGGAAAGGGAGATTTGTTACCTTGCTCAGGTGCATCTACACCAATGCATGCAGCATGGACAACAAACAGGAGGAGCTAGAGGCCATTGTGCGGTCAGAAAACTATGAGTTAGTTGCCATCACAAAAACATGGTGGAATGACACACACAGCTGGAATACTGTGATTGATGGCTACCAACTTTTCAAAAGTGATAGGCAAGACAGGAAAGGTGGTGGTGTAGCCCTCTATGTTAAGAAAGAATAGGAATGTATAGGAATTAATGATGGTGATGATAGGGTTGAGAGCTTATGGGTTAGGATAAAAGTGAAGGCCAATATGACTGATTGTGGGACATAATTGTGGGAGTCTGCTACAGGCCACCCAACCAGGACGAGGTGGTGGATAAGATACTTTATTGGCTGTTGGGTGAGGTCTCAAGGTCTCTACCCCTTGTTCTCGTGGGGGACTTCAACTTCCCAGACATCTGCTGGAATTATAATACAGCAGAAAGGGAACAGTCCCAGAGGTTCCTAGAGTGTGTGGGAGACAAATTTCTGACACAGCTGGTGAAGGAGCCAACAAGGGAAAAAAACAAAATCCTGGACCTGCTGTTTGTTAACAGAGAAGGCCTTATTCTTACCATCAAGGGATATAAAGTATTCTTACCATCAAGGGATGTGGGGAATGTAAAGGCTGAGGGCGGTCTGGGGCAAAATGAAATAATAGACTTCTCAATCCTTGTTGAACCTCAGAGGGGGGTCAGCAAAACTGCAACCTTTTACTTCCGAAGGGCAGACACTGGCCTCTTTCAGAGCATGGCTGAGAGAGTCACTTGGGAGGTAGTTCTGGAGGGCATGGGAGCCCAGGACAGCTGGGAATACTTTAAGGAAGTTATTTTAATGGTGCAGGAGCTGACCATCCCCAAGTCACGGAAAACGAGCCATCGGGTAGGAGACTAGTTTGGCTGAACAGAGACCTTAAGCTGGAACTCAGGAACAAAAGGAAAGTTTACGGCCTTTGGAAGAGGGGGCAAAAAACTTTTGAGGATTACAAGTAGCTAGTGAAGCTGTGCAGGGAGAAAATTAGAAAAGCCAAAGCCCAGCTAGAACTGAACTTGGCCACTAAGGTGAAGAACAACAATAAATATTTCTATAAACATGTCAACAGTAAAAGGAGGGCTAGGGAGAATATCCATCCCTTGATGGACGCTGAGGGCAACACAGTGACCAAGGATCAGGATAAGGCTGAGGTACTTAATGCTTTCTTCGCCTCAGTCTTTAATAGTAAGACTAGTTGTGTCCTGGGCACACAGCCCCTTGAGCTGGCAGATGGGGATGGAGAACAGAATAGGCCATGCACAATCCACGATGAGATGGTTTTGGACCTGCTCTGCAAGCTGGACACTCACAAGTCCATGGGGCCAGATGGATTGCACCCTAGAGTGCTGAGGGAGTTGGCGGATGTGGTTGCCAGGCCTCTCTCCATCATCTTTCGGATGTAGTACTCAGGGACATGATTTAGTGGTGGGTTGTTAGAGTTAGGGTAGTACAGTTCGGTTGCGGTTGGACTTGATGATCTTGAAGGTCCTTTCCAACCTGAGCAATTCTATGATTCTATGATTCTATGATTCTATGATTCTATGATTCTAATTTCAGAAATAGGTTGAGATACAGTCCTAAACAAAAAAAATGTGCAGTGTGGATCTGAGAAGATGCTAGTGAAGCTCTTGACACCAGTGAGCAGACACTAAAGCCAAACAATCTTCCCAGATCACTGCAGCAGCATGGCCTCCCATGTAATCAGGTGTAATGATAACGACAACCACACTTTTGTATGCCAAAAAAAATAAATAAATAAAAAAAAATCCATGATTTCTTGGTTAAGTAATTGCCTGACGTATGTTAAAGACTGCATTTTTTTAACGAAGTCTACATTTTTCACCAAGCTTTTCACTCGCAAAGTTAAGAAGTTGTTCTGGAAAGAGAAATGTCACTAGAAACAGGGAACTTCTAATTTGTTCAGGTGAAAGGTGTTTTTGAGCTGTTGCTGACCCTGAGCAACTGTTGAAAATGAGAAAAGCCATTGTAATTCCCTGTAACAAGCATGATAAATTTAAGTGCAAGTGAAGCTGAGAAATAGTGGTAGCTCACCATAATGGTAATGTCCAGAAAGGTGAGGGCTAAGTTTGAAAAAGTATTTGCCATTTTGGTGTCAGGAAGCAGAAAAGATGAATGAAAGTACATTTTCTTAAGGTTCCTTCAGTTCATCCAAGGGACTGAGCATCGCGGTGTGCATCACACTAGAGAGACCAGACATGTGTCTAATGGCCATGTGGCCACTCTGGGGAACTCCAGCTGGTTAAGGCTGGACTTCAGGTGGTGCACAGAGCAGAGTCCTTTGGGAATATCAGCTCTGGAAGTAGAAGAAGAAGGAATAAACAAGACTGAGATGTGGAAAGACGGATGATTTTTGTTTTGCTTCATGTTAGTGTATGAGTAGTCTTCAAGAAGATTGTCTCTATGAGTGGGCAGAGTCTGGAGAGGTCTGAGGAGACTGTGCCAAATTAGAAAGGGACATGGAAGTTAATTAAAAATGTGGAGCTAGAAAACCTAATCAAAATGTAATGTTTTGTGACTCAAGTAATTATAGATTTGTTATTGATGAAGTGTTCTCAATTAATTTAAATTCCGTGAACTTAGGTATTTTGATATTACAAAACTTACCTGGTGGGCTTTTTGAAAACAATGTATAGCTTCAGAAATAACCTTTAGAGTTGAGTAAAACCTGAAAAATCTGAAGTTGCTATTACTGTTGCTCATGCAGGCTGTTCAAAATACATGTATCTTTTTAGCAGAACAGAGACAGAGATACACGTTGCTTCATCAGAGCTCAGAGGCTAACATTCAAGAACTTTCAGATGTGGATGGTGAACACCAGTAACTGAATATTCTGAAGGTCTTACCTATTTATTAACAAAATTCCAGTAATCATAGCTAGAATTAGAATTTTATTATATGTTAGAAATATTGTATCCTTTTTGCCTTTTAAGCAGTTCATGGAAGACGTCTTCCTTGTCAAAGAGAGTTTAAACACAAGCTCTTCAATGTGTTTCAGCAGCTGTTAAAGTGGGAACCATAACTGGTAGTAGTCAGAACCTGACTTCAGACCTCAGTCTTTCTCTGCTTACTTCTCTCCTGATTGCTCTACTGAAGTGTGTTTTATCCTCTAGATTTTTATTTTGTAATTTTCTGTACTTTTCCATATTGTCTTTTTTTTTAAGTACAGGATGTCTTTCTCCCCCATTTATCAAGCTATTGTCATGCACATCTAAATCATATGTAAAAGCCTGCATATTTGTGGGATAATATATAAAACTAAATTACGTAACAGTTTTTCTTTAAAGGACAGTTGTCTTGATTACTCTCTCATTTATTGAGAATAGAGCAAAAGGATAATGGTTTCTCCAACATCATTTGTGTAAAACTAGTTTTAAGAGCTGCTTTCATCTATTCTGAAATCAATCATTGTTTCTAATGTGGGAAATAAAGAAAAGGCTCTGTGTATTAATCCTATAGTGTTTTATTTTCTGGGCTGCAGCCATTCACTCAATAACATCCTTAGGTCAGGGACAGCAATTTTGTGACCTATGCTTTTTCCCGCACCTGAAAAATTAAACCATCTTCATGACATTAGAAAATAGTAGCTAGTAAAAACCAATTTTGCCCATTAAGAATAGTGAATGAGTGAAGATAAATGAAGTGCATTGCATAGGTTTGAAGCATAAAAAATTGTTATAATACTCACATTTAATTATAATTTATCTGCATTCATTTCTCTTTAAATACCTGACAAGCAAGTGTTTCATTTTTCTAACACTCACTACAATATTTAGCTTTTTATTTCCTGCAATAATTTCATCACTTCACTTCAAAAGAATATCTATTCCTTCTGGACTTAAGACAAATGAGTTTGTTGACTTTCAAGCTGTTAAAATTAGCCATAGCAATGGATTAATATTCATTTGGAGTTGTAACTCCGTTCCATCTATCTGTTTCTAAGCATGCACTGTCTAATGTATCGTCTGACTTTTATGTAAATAAATATGCCTCCTGCCTGCAGACTTTGATGGCAATTTTAGAACTTTCTGAACTTCATGTTGTTTTTCTAATGCACAGCACAACTAGAAATCCAAAAGTATCTAGCTCATATCTTCGCCCCTGCTCCCTCCTCTTGCTTTTAATTCCCTGCTAACTGATTTTATAGATAACAATTTGAAAAACACTTCTCAGTAACTTTCTTCAGCACAGACTGAATTCAAGTCTCCTCTCTAACACATTCAGACCATATTTTGGAGAGGCCCCTAGGAATCTTCTGAAAGCTGTAGTTCGCTAAAGGATTGGGCTGTATTTTTCATAGAATTGTAGAATGGTTTGGGTTGGGAGGGACCTCAAGGATCATCTAGTTCCAGCACCCTTGCTGCAGGTAGGGTTGCCAAACACTAGATCAAGTACTAGATCAGGTTGCCCAGGGTCCCATCCACTCTGACCTTGAACACCTCCAGGGATGGCGCATCCACAACCTCTCTGGGCAGCCTGTTGCAGCACCTCACCACCCTCTCAGTGAAAGCTTCCCCCAACGTATAGTCTAACTCTTCCCTCCTTCATTTTAAAACCATTCCCCCTCGTCCTATTACTATCTGTGTAAAAAGTTGATTTCCCTCTTGTTTATAATCTCCCTTTAAATACTGGAAGGCCACAATAAGGTCTCACCATGTCCTCCTCCAGACTGAACAAGCCCAGCTCCTTCAGTCTACCTTCCCAGGACTGGTTTTCCAGCCCTTGGATCATTTTCATGGGCCTCCTCTGGACCCTTTTGAAAAGCTCCACATCTTTCCTCTTCTGAGGGCCCCAGACCTGAATGCGGTCCTTCAGCTGGGGCCTCGTGTAGGCAGAGTAGAGGGGTACAATCCCCTCCCTCACCCTGCTGGCTGCACCTCTGTTGATGCAGCCTAGTATACCATTGGCATTCCCGGCTGCAAGCACACATTGATGGCTCATGTTAACTTTTTCATCTACGAGGACCCCTAAGCCCTTCTCAGCAGAGCTGCTCTCAATGAGTTCTTCTCCCAGTCTGTCTACATATGTGGGATTACCCTGATCCAAGTGCAACACATTGCACTTTTCTTTGTTGAACATCATTAGGTCCACAAGGGCCCACCTTTTAAATTTATCAAGGTCCGTCTGGATGACATACCTTCCTTAGCTTGGCGTCTTCAGCAAACTTGCTGAGGGTGCACTTGATCCCATCATCTATGTCACTGATTATGATGTTAAAGAGTACTGGTCCCAAGACAGACCCCTGAGGGACACCGCTCATCACTGGCCTCGTCTGCCTCCTCATATTTTCCTTCCTCTGCTGCTGGCACCTAGTCTTTCATAAGGTCTTTTTAAAAACAACAAAAACAAGAACAAAGTATATATATGTTTTGCTACTGTTCCTGTATGTCTCTATTTCCACTTTTCTTGCCATTTACCTCTACTTCATAGCCCTATCACTTTCATTATCCATACATGTGTTAAAAACAATTGGTTGGAAAGGACTATTACTTGGGCTTTTTCCTACAGTAATGGAGTGACATAAGTAATGTAACATTCATTTCAAACTTTTGAGATCTACGGGGAATATGAATGTTCAGTATATAGAGTCAGAATTGCTACAACAAATAACCTCAAAAGCAAAGTGAAATTTTGCTGGATCCTATTTTTTATCGTTCTTTTCATTTGACCTAATGTTTTAATTTAAATGCTGATGTATTCAAAATCTTTATTTTAAAGTTGCATCTTTTTGCCCTTCTTGTCCATTCTTGTCTTTTAATTAGAACAGATGTATCCCAATGCAATATTTATTTTGTAGTTTGTTTGCTTCTGCTCTGAATCTGAAACTGATAATGCTTTGCTGATGCTTACTCAGAAATAATATGGTTACCTTTCTTATCTTTCTTCTTTCTAATACATTTATGTTTTTGCTTCTGTGGATTCTATATGGCTTATAGGTAGCACCTATCATTCCACCCCTTAAATCAGTGACAAAACTCATGCTGTATCATATTTGATGCTACTTCTGTGTTTTATTTTGTTCAACTTATGGGAAACTCAAAGTTATTAAGACTTCACTACCAGCTTTGCAGTAAGCTAACTGAAAATAGATTTTGTAATCATCATCATGGAAACAACTGGCACATCTGAAGGGGAGTATTCTGCAGACTGATTAATGTTTCAACTCATCTTGATAATTACAAAATGAATTCTCACTATAATAAGAGTTATGAATAGGTCAATAAGCTTTTTATGTAATATTAGATTTCTCGTTCATTCTAAAGCAGTACTGGGGTAATACCATGTGTTGTGTGGTAACAGTAATATCATTTTTGTATATCAGAAATCTGTATTTTCATACATGTAGTATTTTCATTTGGAAAAAGCTCTGAAAGAGCCAAATGGAGACAAAACAGTGGATGTGGGCACAGTAAGGCAATGGATGGTGCATTCCAGCAGTGGTGACAGGGACAAAGGGTATCCTCTGCTGGTGCAGATTGTTGAGTGTGGCAAGCAGGCTCTTGTTCATCTCTTGTGAAGATGCACAGCTAATGCTGAAAAAGAGTGTTTTGTAGCTGAGAATTTGCTCTATCAAATGGTATTATTGTGCTCCTTGCATGCGTTGTAGTTTCCATGGAAATAAATAGGAGGCATTACTTTTGGAGTAACCAACAAGGATTAGCAAGTGACAGATACACAAAAATAGTAAATGCCAGTAGTAGAAAAATCAAGTAGCAGAATAAGCTATGGGAAAATAGAGACAATAGGTACAGAAAAGGCAACTATCTTCTCCATGCATGTGTGTTTCTGTGTGTGGGCATTTCTGTGAATGCCCAGAAATAATCTTTTCAGTTGTGATTATTACCTTGTGAATTTCTAATCTTTATAAAAATTCATGGCATCAGTGTTCCTTTTTTCCGTCTCCTGAAGGCATTTATCTGTCGTATTCCTTACAGAGTAAATGGTGAAGTTTAGGAAAGAAGAACACAGTCCTTTTCTGTCCGTCAGGTCCAGAGGAACACGACGTGGAGTTATTTTAGCTGAGTGTTCACTGTAAAGGAAGGCAGTAGATAACGACTGTGCAGTTCTCTCTCAAAGTGCTGTAGGAAGAAATTACATAGTTGACAGCTTTTCTGAAGAATTTCAGAAGTTTCAGGCACTGACACAAGGAATAAATTGATCAATTTTCTCATCATTAGATTTTTGAAATCATATCTCTGGCTCTCAGGAGCTGCATCAGACTAAGAAGTTATGCTATCATGACCTGAAGTTTGGGATGGGTTAAAAAAGAAAATAGAAATAAAAAAATCACAAAAGCTCTTAGGTTTTTTCATTTGGTAGCAGAGGACAGAGAGGCAGTGGAGGACAGGATATTCATCTGGGAAAGGACCCACCAAGCCTCAGTTCCAAGGAGTGATTATGTACTTTCTTGAGTTACTCTTCAGTGTCAAGTGTGAAATGTAGAAAGAGCCCTGGAGAAGAGAGAAAAAAGTAAACTTGCTTTTTAGGTTTGAACCCATCTTCCTCCTTTTAAAAGAATTCCAAAATGTAAATTTGAATAGAGGGATGTGTTTCCTTGTGGAGTTTCTACAAAAATATCTAAAAATGCTTTATACAGAAAAGAATACTTGTCCCCAGTATTTCTGCTCTTGATCAAGGCAACATCCATATCATTATGTCACTGGTAGTGCTACAGGATGTCTAACTCATGCGCAACAAGCTTAGTTGCTAGTGAACTCCATTGTAAACATAGATACTACGTATTTCTTCAAATCAAAATGCTTATATCGCTTCAACAAGAGTGAGAAACACTTCAGGTTTAGAATTTCTTCCAGCTCCTTCTCATTCTGCAATTCTGATCTTACCATTTTACACCATCAGAATACAACTTTGGCCCTTCCTCTAATGGAGGACCCAAATCCAATTTTCTTTCGATTTGTTCTCTGAGTATGGAGTTATACACACTGTATATGATGCAGGCACAGAAGGCTCCTTTTAATGCACCCCAGGATACCATTGGCCTTCTTGGCCACCAGGGAATACTGCTGGCTCATGGCCAATCTGTTGTCCACCAGGACCCCCTGGTCCTTCTCCACAGAGCTCCTCTCCAGCAGGCCATGCCCCAACCCATACTGATACTTGCAGTTATTCATTCCCTGGTGCAAGATTCTACATTTGCTTTTGTTAAGCCTCATCTGGTTTATTGCTGCCCTGCTCTCCAGTCTGTCCAGGACTTGCTGAATGGCAGTACAGCCTTCCAGTGTGTCAGCCACTTCTCCCAGCTTTGTATCATTGGCGTACTTACTGAGGGTGGACTCTATCCCTTCATCAAGGTTGTCAATGAAGATGTTGAACAAGACCGGACCCAGCACCAACCCCTAGGGAACACTGCTAGCCGCAAGTCTGCAACCAGACTCTGCACCGCCCATCATTTCTCTTCCTGCCAGCAGAACAGAAGGTCTTGCAGCATCCTTTTTAGAGATGTCCTCCTAGCACCGATTGAAGTGACTAAAAGTCAGGATAAAATTGGCCCCACTGGCCTCAGGAGCACTCCTGAGATAAATTCCTGCCACTGTATGTAGGGTCTGTACTCCCATGTGTGAGACAAGGAGATTACAAGTGCATCAGTTGTGGTGGACTCTTCTCCAGGGTATTGCCATCAGCATGCATTTTATTTGCCAGGAGATCCTAGCCCAGAATGTGGCAGAAGATTCCTGTGCCTTTTTCTTCAGGCAATGTTTCATGCAATGTTTGTAGGTCTGAAGGTGTAATAGTAGTTTTGGCAATTTTTACAAATGACTTATTTCGGTCTAAAAGAGAGGTGGGAAAAGAGAGGAAATTGAATTTTTGTGTCAGTGCCATCAAGCACAGCTCAGATGTTCAAGGAGAAGCATCCTTCACAGCTATGCTCTGAGTTTCCCATGAAGTTCATATATTGCATGTGTGTGTTTATGCATCATGAGGGATAATTCCAGCCTCTACTTGTCTCTGAGAAGTAAAGCACAATGAATTACTGCTTGCAACAGTCCTCCCTAGATGGGTTAACATGATTTGAGCATTGCATTGATGAATTAGGCTAGGAAAGTATTAATTTTGATAAGTTACAGCTGTTACAGTCTGCCAGGAATACTGCGGTGCTGAAAAGTTTCCTTGATTTGGCTGCAAAACAACTACTTTGCTTTTGTAGATCAGTATGTAGAGTAATTGCATTTCTATAAGCTGTGTAAGAACTGCAGAAATGTTGAATGGATGACCGAATTTCAAACAGGCAAATTTTAATGAGTTATCTGAATTAACGCAGAGAAAAAAAAATATGTCTTGGTCTTTTTTTCCTCTCTTTTAAAAAAAAAAATTTTTTTTTTTATTTTATCATTCTCAGTGAGCTAAGCAGAAAGTACATTTCATATACTTCTAGTAGCTCATATGAAATTAGTGAAAATGAGGTGCTCCTACAGTGCTCGCAGAACATCTTGGCTACTTGATAGACAGGCTGTTCTCATGTCTCAGTAAAGTACATCATACATATCAAAATTGGATGACAGATAGACCCCATGAACAGAGAAATCTAAACCTCAAGATTTTCCTGATGCCTAGCAGCCAATTTGAATACACAGTTTTTTTCTTTTTATACATTGTAGTTTCCTTTATTTTCCTTTTTTTTTTTTTTCTTTTTCCTCACATCCTCTTTCTCACTGATTAGCTGTTTGTTTAGTGATCTCTAGTACTCCATTTCTAATGCTTTTCTTCTGTGGTGCTTTTTCCTTATCTCTGTGTTTTTCACTTTGGTCAGGTTGCTGCATCGTTATCTTCAGCAAACCATTTTCCTTTTAATCTCTTCTGATCTTTTTCTTCTGTTTATTGGACTGTCATTCTCTGTCCTCTTTCTCTTCTGCTTGTTTATGTGTTTGTGTATGTGTGAGTGACAAGCTTATGATATTTTTTTTAATTCACATGAAGAGCCATCCTTTGTGTTCAACATTTATTTTATGTTTCTGTTATATTTTTTTCTGTTATTTCTCGTATTGTTTCTCCCTTTTTTTCTTGCCCCTTCCTAGAACTTTTTTTCCCCTCTGGATAATCTCATTACTTTTTCTGGTTCCCTTTTCCCGTTCCGTTTTTGTGCTCTGATTTTATCCTTTAAGTTTTCTTATGGACTACCTTTGCTTTTGATGTTCTTTTGTCTGTGCTCTTTTCTTAAAAATTGGCACATATATAAATACTCTTTCTCTTTAAATTCATTATCCTGTGGAAAAAGCAGGAAAAAGTGAAAGTATCTTCTTGGGCTCAATTCTGCACTCTTCTTTTTGTGCTCAGCTTTGTTTTGGAATATAATTTCACGAACAAATGTGCTACAGCAAAAGGACAGCACACATTCCTAACAACTTACTTGATGCAAAGGGTTCTTTCTGCTGATTTGATGGTAAACAAGAAGCTCTGTAGCACATTCTTGGTTCAAGGATCCTGTGTGCTGGGAGATGTCATAAAGTGGCCATTAGATAAATGAAAACCACGTTTGATAAGTCTCAGCCTCGATCTGTGAGAGATGTCCAAACACTGTTTACCAGCAGTGAGTGATGAAGTAGATAGCACTGCCATACTTACACTTTTCTGACAAAATTGCCAGAAAGAAACAACAGTGGCAATGGGTTTTGTGATGGAGGGCCAGGCTGTGTAGGACAGATAGTGCTTATAGGTTTCTATACAAAACATTTTTCCTTCAATACCTTATATCTTCACAGCTTCTAAATGTAATTTTGCTTCTTTGCAAAAAGGAATGGATTTTATTGTGGCTTTGCAAGATAAGCCATCTATAATACCTGTGTATAAAGTGTGAATATTAAATACACTAAGTGTGTATTTGTGTTGTGCATTTTTTCTGATGAACATCAATTTATATCTTTCTAGTCGTGGAATTATGTCCTCTTCAATTTTTCCAGAACACTCTGAGAGCTAAAGACATTACAGAATTTAAATAGCAACATACCTTCTCTCTCTCTTGTTAACTCCTTCAGAGTTGTCCCGACATCTGTTCTTCCCTTGAATTTTAGAATGGAGATTGTGCCTTATGTTCATGGGTGCCTGGGCATGAACTGACTCTTAAATGTAGCAGAAGTCTTTCTTTTGTCTTCATGTAAGGCCAGTATAATCATAAAGAATTAGCTATGAAGCATTTTAAAGCTGGAGATGAAAAACAGTCATATAGAAGCAGCGACACTGTTTAAATTTAGAGTTATCTAATCTTAATGAAAAAAATATGTTACCTCAGACTAAAGCATCTGGTGTTTAGCTCTTCTTTTCTGTTCATTTTGACTGCAGATTATCCTGGATATGTAAATGCTTGGCAAAGAATAATATTTACAGCTTTCTGTAGCTTCACAACTGTGACATACTTTTTAATTAAACAGTAACAACTGCAGCCAGTGGCATTTCCTGAGATTAATGAGTGGCTGGAAAACTTCATGGCCTAAAGCAAATTAGTCCATCATTAATTCATCATAAAAAACTTGCTCCAGGCTTTGCTTATAATCTGTTTGGACTCAGAATAAAATGAAAAGAATTAGTTTTATTTCTGTAGTGCTGACTCTTTTACCCAAAATACTGGAAGCTTCAATTAGTTCTAACATTCAATACTGATATAAAGCACTATGTACTCCATACATTGTGCATATACTTCAAATAACAGAAAACTTCTGAATCCTTTTTCTATTGTAGAAGGTGCATTCTCAATAAGGCAAATTGCTTATTTCTGGAATACAGAGAAACTCAGGGGAATTCTCTGCATTTTTCTGTACCTCTATATTTCTGCAAACAGTTTTTCCAATATTTGCAATGTCTTTGTCCTTTTCAGAAACATTCCAAAAACCTTTGACTTTGTTAAAGTATTTTAAAGGTTTATAAATAAAACCAATTTATTTGCGCTTACTTATCCCTAACTTTTATGATAATTTTAAGGAGGAAGTTACAGGTAAATTTGAATCAGAAATACAAATTCACATAACTGATCCATAACAATTTATTATTATTATTATTATTTGTGATTTTGCCTCAATCATGTGCTGTGATGTAGGAAAAAAGCAGTCAAGTATCTCAAAAGTGTATGGGCAGTCTGACCAGAGCTGTTCTGGCATGAGAAGTCTGAGACCTTTTTCAAATCTTTCAAATCCCATCCCACTAGAAATGAAGGCCAAGGTCTTTAAACATCTCAGTTTTCATCATTGCTGAAGAAAAGTTATTGTACATGATTTTCAGCATGAATTCAGTGATGGGAAGGTATGAAATGGGTAGATTCAGAAATAGAATTACTCAGTGGTTCTCCAAAAAGTGGTAATAATGTCATTGATACTTCAGAAGTGAGTAAACTGCAAGCTTCAGTGAGACAGCTTTTGCGATGAAGAGAAGTTTGTTGACTCTTTTCTGTTTCAGCCCCTAATTTGTCTATTAATACTCTGAACAAAGTGGCCAGCCTATTTGTTTCTTGTGATGATTATGACACCTGCCTATTGGGAATCTGGTTGTTCCCAGTTATAAGCAAATACTGGGGAATAAAACTTTTGTTTACTTGAAGTCTATCTTCATTTTAGAGAATACAAACATATTTATTATAACACTCATCATGTAAATTATACTTCTTACAAAGTAAGAGTTCAGCATTGTAGTTAAAAGCTATCAAAGTAACTCTCACTTTCACTCTTCTTTCTGCCTTCTGCCTTTGCTGGGATGGGATTACTCAAAAGGCTTTGACACATATCTAGTTTTGATGCAGTGAGACAATCCCCAAAGGCCTCAAAAAAAACAAAATGATGCAGTTCAGGTGACAACTGGGCCTTTGGCAAAGAAAAACTAACCTGACTATAAAAGGCAGTTTGACCAAGCCTGATGTTTTGTGAACTGATTCTGAAGGCAGTTACACTAATCTACAATCCCTTGAATCTCGGTGTCCAAAAGAGACATTTGTAAGTTTATCAACAAGTATTTGGTACTATGCAAATACTCTACAAGAATATTAACCTATTTATGGCCTTTATAGGAGAGTACTTAAAACAAAGTAATATAACAATATTAAATGGTGTAAAAGTGTTAGGACAAATATGAAGAAACAAGCACATCAAGAGGTTCATGGAAAAACAGCAAATGAGCTCAGAACAAAATACTGAGATAAGTCAGACACTAAAGCAAGTTAGGAAAGATAAGATCAAGCTTTCTTGGTTAGTAACTTGCTCTGTGACTTTTTATTTTCTAGGTTCAGAAGATTAGAATATCCTCAGGAGGCTGGAAATGAAGGCAGAGGATGAATCAATGTTGCTGGAGTAGAAACTTGTGTTGTTCCAGGAAGCCCTGAGGCCAAGCACTGAAGAGGAGTTGGAGGAAAACAAAACCTCACAGCAGCATTGATTTGCAGGACTACACTCATCATGCCAGCAGTCATTGGCAGGAGGTTCATAGTGCTTTCTACATGGTAATGTCTACAGTTAAGGGCAGCGGAGTTAATTTCTTTGCAATGGATGTAGCATTTTTATCCAGCCTATGGATAGACAATTAATGGACTCTGTTTCTGAAAATGTTCATCATCTGTTTAATTTCAGGACCTGTAAGTAGCCCTAATGAAGCCATAAGATTACTCAGAATGCAATATTCTTAAGTCTCTGAAGAAGTGTGGACACTGAATTCATTGATTTCTCAGCAATAGTGGCAGAACAGAAACTGCAGAGGGGACTCTGCCCTGAGAATAATAAAGTAGAGTAAGATGCTACATTTTTAGAATTAAATGACTGAGGGATCTAATAGAAGTATATGAAAATGCAAGTGAGATGGGGAAAGCATCAGCTGCTCATTTTTTTCTGATAGAAGAACTAAAGGGCATCCAATTTTACTATCAGAAAGCAGGCTCAAACAAGTTAGGTGTCGTTCATCAGCAGTTCTTGCTGCAGAGTTACATAAATGGTAGTGGTCTATTTGCATTCAACGTGAGAAGTGATAAATTCATACAAAAAAAAGTCCATGGAAGGTTATTACATACATGGAAAACACTTCTGTCTCAGGAAAAGTCTGAAATGCAAGTTGTTGTAAACTGTTTTGACAAAAAGCACCTTGCTACATTATCTCTATCTTTATACTTTCCTATCTATTCATTTGAAAGTAGGGTGCTCAATTAGACTGACCTCTGCCGTGCCTCATTATGTCACTATTAAGGTTTCTGTTTTCCCAGCTATGTCTTTGCTGACTGTTGCTGCTGTTTGATTACATGCAGCAGTCTGTTGTTTCTGTGATCATGCTGTTACTTCCATTCGTTGGCTGAAGAATTGGAATTTCATAAGTGAGGGAGCATGCATTTAGTAATGCTCACAAATTCCAGCATACACCATGCCCTAAATACAAGTAGATTTAGCTGGCAGTATGAAAATAGTGGGTTTTTTTAGTATATATTTTTGCTAACAGAAACTGTTTTGTAAGTGTTTAAATAGACAAGCGAACAGAAAGAGGTTGAATTAAGAAACTCACAAACACAAAGAAATCATTCAGAATTTCTGTACCACAAGAACTTTCACAGTGGAATTGCTCTGTTGGTAACACTTTTCTTTCCCTCTGGTTTAGCATTCAGAGTTATTCTCTTCATGCAGTGTAAAAACATGGCATTTCAGAATGTTCTGTATTGGAGTCTAACATAGGCTGATACTTTGACTTTGAGAGCACTCAAGAGTTACATGTTATAAAACATGAGCCATGGGCCCCATTTATCAAATTATTATTAAGAAAAGATATTATTTCCCTACACACATATGAACTCAACCTCTACTAATGTATGCTGCAGAGAGTCCTTACTTCGAATAGCCAAATCTTGATAGCCCATTTATCAAACTGCTTTATATTTTCTCCCACACCTCTCTGAAGTTTTTGCATACTGTTATCGTAAGTGTACTTTTATGTTTACCTTTACAATTCACTTCTGTATTTGTGTCTACAGAACATTTGAAAATTAGCGGACACGCTGTGACTGATTCATAAGCAGGCAAAGTTTTTCTCAGTAGGCTAATTAGCCTAAAAGCAGTATATATGACTCTATGGATTTTTTTTTTTTTGTCTTCCTTTCTTATATACTGTAAGTTTTATGTGATTCATCCTGTTTGAAGAGTATTTAGGCTCAGAGCAGATGCCCACGCAGAGCTCCTCAGCCCAGCTAGTGAACTGTGTTGATCTGCAATATCTTTCTGCTTTGCTTTGTTGATTTTGTTTCTTTGGAATTTAGTTCAGAATTTTTATTGCCTCTTTTTGCCTCTCAGTGCATGCTCTGAGCTGTTGTCCAAATAAAACACCTCATCACGCAAAGAATGCTAACTTGTTGAACTTAATATATCTGTAAAAAATTACTTATGATTCAATAAAATTATATTTTGAAGAAAAAAGACATCTAACTTCTGCCAGGAATCTCTGTCTGCTTAGAACTCATTGAAATAATCTTCCCTAGGACATTGACTTTTAAAGATAGAGCTTATGATACTGAGTGGAAGCTTGAAACAGTTACTATATAAAGGTCTCTCATTACAAAGGTGGGATAAACAAGAAACAACAGAAGCACAGATTGATTTAGTGGGAGATGTCCCTGCTCATGGTTGTGGGGTAGGATGTAGATGATCTTTAAAGTCAGGTCCCTTCCATTCAGTGATTCTTTCATTCTGTGATTCTATTTACTTATGAAAAGCATGGTATTTATTATTTATGAAACAATAATAATTTCTGATTGGTGTTCCTCTAGAACAGTAACAGCATGATTTATTTTTTCCACCAGAAAATTGGTATTGACTCTACTATATGTGGCTCTGGCTACCTACAACTAACATTTTGTAACGAATTTTCCTTTTTTAGGCTTACTTATGCAGCATATGCACAAAAGAAAAAAGAAGTTACTTTCACTAAAAAATCCATACATAAATAAATCAGTTTGGTCTAATGGTTTTCCTTTCTTAAAATAATTTTTGATCAAATAACAGTTTTGTTCATAGGTTATTTGTGAAACATATAATTACTATTTTTTGGTGATTGTTGATACTAAAAACAGAGCAGCATATACAGTAAGACAGATTTACAGACCAAAAAGCACAGAAAATTGTATGCAAATCAGAATGTGTAGATTTTGTTTCAATTATGGAAATTTTCTGAATGAGAGAATGTTTTGCAGCTAGCCATATTTATGCATACATTAACAACCCAATTTCCTCTACCTTCTTCTGGTACTTAAAATCACCCACTGACTTATATTACAAGAATGTAGATTAAACCCATTGATTTCTGTGACATGAATACATATTTAAGTACCTCGTCTTTGACACCTAAGGGTCAGATAATTAGCTGGTCACAGATCATGACTTCGCTGTCGCTATGAGAATTTATCTTCGCAGGTAATCTATTCTTTCTTTTGATAACCTTGTGCAAAATATACAGTATATACTTTGCAAAATGACATTTCATATATTTTGAAAAATCAGCTCCAAAATTCACATTTCTTTTCTGATGCTACCATGTATTTGAACATGGTTCTGGAATGAATGGCTAACAATGACAATCCTTAACATCAATATTATTAAGCAGTAGATTATTGGTAGTAAGTATATTGGTTCGGTCCAGTTACTGCAATGCCACTATAATGGTAAGTGTAAAGAGTGTGTCAAATATTGTATTACAAACTATCAAGAATATTTAAAACTGGCACTGGGAAATATCAAGGATAATTGTAATGAATAATGAATATTACACTACTTATAGGATCTATAATAGCTAATTAGTAAGACAGCAATGAGTGTAGAGGGAAAGGAGGAAACAGTATTTAGCTATTCCAAATGAGCTCAATATTTCAATTGTTTTAAAATTCTCTTCACTTACAGCATTATTACAGCACTTTGCAAAGATTTGTAAATGATTAGCAAAATGTGTGAGCAAAAACGTGTCTAGCATGAGTATGTAGATTTTGTTAGCAACATATATTTATTAGAAAATTAAGTACTAAGAGCCTGTAGTGACTTTTTCATTAGTTGTGTGCAAATAGCAAAATGTCCACGGATCTAAGTTGACAGCTAATGCAGAAGAATATAGTTAGTTGTTCCTTTGTGTTTGTTTAATTTTAAGATACTGCACTTTTATGGAGGAAATATCTTGATTCTTTTTTGTGGGCTGATAATGGAGCCTAACATGAGATGCAAACTTCTGACCAAATTTTTTTTTTCACATGAGAACAACTAGTGGAATGGCATATAATTCCTTGAATAGGGGATCATAAATTTAGAAAATGTGTGAATAAATTTTCATGTGGATGCTCGAGCAAAGCTGTAAGCTTCTTTCCATACAAAGCTGAGCAGAATTTCAAACATCATGTTTTAACAGGCTTAAGGCTAAGGGCTAGTAATCACATAATGAATACTATGGGTCTGATATCCAGTTCCATGCTGTCCAATTTACCTTTGTCTGATAAAGCAGTGGGATAACATAAACGTAAACTAGATTTTTCTATTAATGATTTACAATATTTAAGATTCCTGGAGAATTTTCATGTAAGGAAACTGTACGGCCTGCCCTTGCTTGTTCTTTCTATCAAATGAAAATAGCTGTGCTTTCTAGAATATGTGATACATATGACACTATATATAATATAACTATTCTGATGCATCAGTGGCAACTGGTGATGTTGATGATACTTGTGTAATTTGGTTATGTGTACGTGAGATTTAAAAAAAAAAAAACTTAATCAAAATTCTACCGTATGTAACAGTCATACTTTCCTACAGTAATGGCTTCCTTTTTTGACTTACAGAGATGTTATTTTCTTAATCAAATTGGCAACATTTCTATGAATTTACAGCTTAATATAGTATTTTGTGTGTTGTTTAGTCTTCAGGATTGCAGATTTTTTTTACGTTATTCAGAACAATTTAGTAATCAGTAAATAATGTTGCCTGCCCTGTAGTATTTGTACTAGGAACAGTTTTCTCCCTGATGTCGCATGCATGTAAGCATTTTTTCTGAAAGGGAGCAACTCTTTTCCACTAACAGGACCATAACTGTAGCTCTTCCTGGGCTGTTGTTTCTAAGACATCTGGCATAAGCTTAGAAGGAGATGCTGGACAGGTACAATCAGATGTATTTGACTGTGCTAGTTAGATAATAGTGCTGTTAACAGTCAGAATAAAGAGCCTAGCAGAGAAAATAAGAACCATCATATTTTCTGAACTGAAGGAGTTCAAACATAAGGTTTACTTTTGGCCATAATGGTGAGCTCAGATACAAAATTTACTTTGGAGTGCAGTGACTGGAACTTGAAAGATTATTGGAGAGGATGAATCACCTCAAAACAATTAAGTCATTATTTCTCCATCATGGCAATCCTTTCTGTGGCAGACACTACTCATATTGACAGCATCCTTTTACTTAGTAGGCTACTGGCACTCCCAGTTTCCTCCATTCTGCCAAAGAAACCATGGGCCTATCTGCCATCTTGCTGGTTACTTCTGAGGAAAAGTTTATTAAACACAAGGCTGGACCCAGCTGGAAGTTTATGTATCGATAATATTTTGTACATGCCATATTTAAATTCAGTGCTCCGCTTATGAAATAATACACTCCAATATGCAAGTCTTTTTTTATAATGCTTACACTGATACAAGAGCAATTTAAGTTTGTCTTACTCTTTCAGATGTAAAGTTTTACAGATCAATAGCAAAGTATATTTCAGGATACATCTCTGCATTTTTAAATGAGGCTGATGACTTTCTTCAACACGACATCTACTGTTTGGAAATTGACTTTTTATGAGCTGTACAGATAAAGAAACATAAAGAATCTGGTAGAAACTTCTGTTCTTTGAAAAGAAACATTTTTATTTCCATTTGAAATGAAGATTCATGCTTTAGGCCATTTGTCTTAACATGAGTGTATGACTTTTATGAATAAAACTTTATAGAATTAATGCATTTTAAAAAATAATTTATCCTAGCAAATGGAAACCAAAGAATGAAGCTATATGGGATATTACGAAGTGAATAAATACTTGGAAAATGAAAGCATTTTCTGACTTGAATATGAGTGAAAAATGTCATGCAAATGATATTGTGGAATTTAACTGTTACTTGCATCATGTTTGTTTGATAGACTCTGACCCTGAGGTTAAACTAGGAAATTCTTTTGCTGAATAAATTTGGAAATAAGACACAAATAATTCCAAAATGTGTATTATGAGCGTTGTGAAATGCTTATATTGTAGCAGAATTGATTAAAGTGATTTACATTTATATAGCTTCTACATCAAGAAAGTGCCTCCAGAGCTTTAAAGACTGAACACAGAGATCAGCACAACAAAAATGGAAAGTGTTTATCTACAAAATATTGTATTTTAATGCCACATAGAAACATTGTGTGATATTTTGGAGCAAATATAGTGATCACCTCACCTAAACTTCAGGGCAGAGTATCTTGACTAGAAGAATTAAGCTAAAACACAAGCTACTGTAGACTTCGAAGAAGCTGATCATATGTATACATATTCATATTTGTCCCTACTAACTATAATGATTGAAGCCTCTGGTATTTTGTAATTCTTTTATTATGGAATATCTGATGTTCTATGATATTTAGTCAGTACTAGAGTCAATATTCTGTAAGATGGGACTAGGGCCATCATTGTTTCCACAAGTTGTGTCACGGGTGTGGAGATGTACCCTGCATGTCTTATTGAAAGGAACAAGATCTGTGATATGTTCCCATACGTCTCATTTTCTAGGTGACAAGACTGGGCATTCTCTGTACTGTGGGAAACTGTACCTTTTGTAACTTTGAAAAAAATAACACAAGAAATCCCCTCTACTTTTGAGGTTGGCATTTGTTGAAATATTTTATGTTAAGCTGGTTTACTCTTCTACCAGATCATGCCTGTTCTTACTTAGATCTCCATAACACAGGAGTTATCCTGTAGAATCTTTTGGACAAATAATTAATTTTGAAGCCAGAGAATGCACAGTTAAAGTCAATTTAAACTACTGTATGGTGTACCTTTATTGACTTTTCCAGGCTTGCTGATATTTTTTTAAATTTATTTTCTATATTTCAAAATTCGGATGCTACTTAATGAACATTTGAAAATGAATCTTTAGGGAATATTTAGACCCAGTATAGAATCATAGGATCATAGAATCTTTAAGGCTGGAAAAGACCACTAATATCATCTAGTCCAATGGTTGACGCATCCCCACCATGTTCACTAACCATGTCTCTCAGTGACACCTCCACACATTTCTTGAACATCTCCAGGGACAGCGACTCCACCATATCCCTGGACAACCCGTTCCAATGCATTACTACTCTTTCCAAGACTAATTTTTTTCCTAATATTTTATTTTTTTTTCCTAAAATTAGTTTTTCATAGCCTTGAGAATGGTTCACAGGCTCTTGCTGAAATGAAAGAATAGGAAAGTTTCAGTGGATTTCTTTTAAACTATATGAAAATGTGATTTAATTTTAGAATTATGCTAGATTTAATACTAATATCAGCCATGTTAATAGACAATCTTTGCTTGTTTGCTGGTTTTCCATTATAGGCTGTTAGTTTCAGATTTTGTTTTGAGAGTTGTCTCAGCATGGACTCTCTAGATGAATATGAGTGATGTTCTTATGACTATAGACGCAGAAATATGGCTTCAAGTATCCACCATTTTTAGATTTTCTTTTTATACAAGTCATTATTTTTTTGACAGTTCAGTGTTCTGTTTCTAAAATTAGGATAATATTCCCTAGTTGCTTAGGTGATAGGCTGATTATTAAAGCAGGGTTAATTAGCCTAGGCAACAGGGCTGTTCCTGACATACATTGTAGCCTGTGATTTGTTGATTAAAGACTTTCCTGAATGACTGGAAACACAGATACTCTCATGCTGCGGCAAGCCTAGAATCAAAATTTATCAAGTAGGAAAATGTTCTGATTATCAATCTATGACATACTCACTGTCACAGTCATTTTTATGAACAGGGGTCATGAATGTTGTACTTTTTGCTGAACTTAATGCTGCTATGCAGATTAGGTTGTGTAGGTTAAGCCTTCAGGCAACCTGATGATGCCTGCTTTCTGGATTTAAGTAAGCTTTAGCTTAGGTGTTTCCTTTTATATGTATACATGATTATGGAATTGTGCGCCAGAAAATAAAGATGGCTAGGGTTAGAGAAAACTGGGCTTTTAAAAATTCTAACCTTAGTATTAAATACTCAATATCCACCTAAATCCAATCTTAGTGATAAATTTCTTTTTGCATTTTTGTACTTGGCTGAAGGTCAGAAGAGAAAAGGAGGAAATAGGAAGATGTATCTGCCACATAGCGTCATTATGAGTCTAAACAAAATATCCATGCATTCCAAAGAAAGAAATAGAAATGAAGAAAGAACAAATTTAAATTTATTCAATATTTTGTGAGCAGAGCATTTAGGTCTTTCTTACCATCAAGAGAAATTGAGTCAAATTTTTCACTTGTATGACTGCTGGATAAATGATTCTGTAAGATAGACTTATTTAGATATTTCTATATTCAGTGGTGTTATTGTACAAAGTTTTTATCATTTATTTTTAGAAACAACATATTATTAATGAATTAAAAGGTAATTTTTAAATGGTAGTTACATTTTTATGTGTTTCTGTTTTCTTCATCCATTCAGTCTTTGAGAACTAGGATAAACAATTTTATTGATTTGACTGGCAAAAAAAATAGGTGGAAATTAAGTGGCAAAAAAAATAGGAATAGGATAGCTAAAACCTGTTTGTTTCTTTGTTTCTTTGTTTTGTTTTTTTATCAATCACATTGCTGCTCTGTCTTCCCTGCACTTATCCTCAGTGTGGTAACCGATTCTAATGAACCTTTTCAGCTTTTTTTTTTTTTTAACACTACTGCATAGGTTGAATGTATAAGGCTAATAATATTTTGCTTGGTTCAACACCTTCTGTTCTAGTCCAGTTAGAGACTGCAATGATGACTCTAAAAGTTCCCTCAGAACACTGAGGTTAATCAGGGAAATGTTAACCATGGGCACTAGGCAGTTAGTTATCTAGAATTACAGACCTAATTTCACTGTGACTTCTATGCACCATTAGGTCATCAAAGGACTACAGGACCAAAACACAAGCAATATTTTTTTTTTTTTCTGTAAACCATTTCTTTATACCCTGGATACATATTGCAATAGTATTTCCGTGAGGAATCCATTCTCACCACACATAAGATAGACTCTGCACAGCAAGCATCCTTGAAAAGTTGGACAGACTGCTAAAATGTTTTTAGCTTGAAATTTCAATTCTTCTGCTCTATTTTAATTCAATTTTGTTCTGAATTGTATATTTTTTATATCTTACACTTCATAATTTTATTTTGAAAAAAAAATTATAATAAACGTTGTTACAGTGTTCATTTTTAAAACTTTTTTTTTTAAGTTGAGTGAATGGATTCATCTTCTGCAAGATGCATCCTGACTTCATAGAAATAGAGGTCAAGTAAGAACTGGAAATATATCAGACAAAATTCTTGGAGATATCATAACTCTGTCCTACCTGAAGGGTTAAGAAAGCAGCTCAAATGCATACTGAACCTTTGCTTTTCATGCCGTTGATGTGGCAGGGTTCATGCCTCCTTGAAGAGGAACTAGCAAGTTAAAGCACTGCCAACAGATGTTGCTGTTCAATCAATGGTGTATTGTTAAGGACAGCACATGGTGTCCATGGGAGTACTAGCTGGGAGCTGATGAGGAAAATGCTCCTCAACCCATATCATAAAGATGCATAGTGGAGAGATGGCACTGAGGGACATGTTTTAGTGATTGTGATGCTGGTGATTGGCAGGAGGTTGTACTGGAATATCTTAGAGGTTTTTTCCAACCTTAATGGTTCTATGATTCTATAGTATGTATTCTTATTTGTCAGCTTCACTGTTGAGGGTAGTCCCATGGGCAGACTCTAGCTGGGCTGTCTAAATGGATCTATTGCAATTTATGCAATATAACTATGGCTTCTTGGCTTCCCCACAGTGATTCCATAAATACATTGTCACAGTATTTCATAGACAGTGTAATAGATCTAAATGCATCATGAAAAGACCTGTCAAGTAATTTTCAAAAGCAGATACATTTTGTAGATAGTAATGATTAGTCAGAATTGTACATTTCACATGAAAAGTAAGATCTAAGTGTGGAGGCTTTTTTTTTTTTGTCTGATAAAATCCCTCTAAAGTAGGATGAAGCTAAGAATAGATGCATTAAAATAAAATATTATACTTTGCTTAGCACATTAGCCCTGCTGTTAATGTAGGCATCTAAGAGCTTAATCTTGAAAAGCAATTTAATTTAGATTATGAAAACTTGCAGAGTGAGTTTATTTTAAGCAGAAAGGTAAAACACTAATAAGAACTTTCTTCCCTTCTCCCAAACTACAGTTAGTTCTCTGCTTAGCAAAGATCTGGTTTCTAAAGCTCCGCCATGCTCTCTGAGATACCTTGTTAAAAATTCTCGGGTAATCTTTGGCTGAGTTTGACCTACAACATGAGGAGAAATCCGTAGGGTATTCAAAAACCAAAACATAGAATGTAGGCTTGAACAAGTATTTACTTTTCTTACTGGATCAAAAAGCAGCAAGCTTAACATTTACAGTTCCTTTGAACAAAAAAAAATTAGTATCAAGTCTGCTTGCTTACTTTCAACTGAAATGCTGGAAACATAGGTTGAACTTCTTGCCTTCAGAAAATAAAATTTCCTTAGATCCTGTGGTTGACATGGAAGAAAGTAAGGTCTTTTTCTGTTGTGTTTATATTTTTTCTAACTTTTGAGACTCTTAAATTTCTTTTAACATTAAACTCCACCAGCAGTGAATGCCTCATTCTCCTCAGACATTAAGAAAAATTAGATTTGTGCATGAGTAATAAATCCTCCTGTGCCCAATGTACAGTGAAGGAAGTGCAATACCAATTATTTTTATTGTAGATGTGTAAGTAGTCTATTTGAACATTCAGAAGAGATTATTTTCCATAGAAAAGGTCACAGTTTATATGAAAGAGACAAAAGGCCTGCTTGCAGTCTGTACAAGTACAGCAATGAGGTGTGACTCATGAGTTCTACGGTTATTGCTGGTTGTTGCACACAGATCTGAGGGCACAAACTGTCTGCTCACTGAGTTTTGGTTAGTTTCTTTCTGTCTGCAGTTGCTCTGGCTCACATAATGGATGGGTGTATGGGTCACTGTCCCTGGAGGTGTTCAAGAAACATTTAGACGTTGTGTTGAGAGACATGGTTTAGTGGGGTTATTGGTGGTAGGTGGATGGTTGGACTGGATGGTCTTGTAGGTCTTTTCCAACCTAGCTAATTCTATGATTCTAGGATCCATACAGATTTACTCAGAAAAGAAACGCCTTCTAGAGCAGATACTGCATCTGCTTTGCATCCAGTGCGAACAGGATTTTAGCTCGTTTAGACTGAGGCATCCAACAGTTATTTGCACTCTTTATTTTCAAAGAATAACACTATAAAATAGGTTTTATGTTTTTCTTTGTAGTCCTTCACATTCTCATGATTTAATGGTTTGTGGTATTTTGCAACACCATATTGGAACTTGAGCAGAATTTTTTTAATATATTTTTAAAATTTTCTTTACCTCCTGCATCAGGACACCTTATTATGGAGAAAAGTTTGAAAATAGCTTTTTCTCTTATTCAAACAGCAAACAGCATTTCATACCTGGTGTTTATATTTGCTGTGTAAACAAAAATGTCTCTGAATGAACTGATTATCTGTGTACTTTCCACTCGTGGTTGCTTCTGTGGATAGTGTTAATCAGAATGGAACATGAATTTCATACTAGAGATAAAGTGTATTTAGAAATCAGGAATTTTTTCCATAGGGCCTGCTTTTCATATTTATTTCCGTCTGCTTCTCACTGTTTTTCTGTTTGTGATCTGATCTAACAGAAAGACTAACAGTTTATTCTGACCATAAACAGAGAAAACAGCTGAGCAAAACCTTTATGAACAATTTTCAAGTCAAAATAAGGACACAGAAATAGAAACAAGTCTTGTTAATGACAAAGGACATTTTGCCTTCTCCACTAAAAAAGGTATATAGTCCTTAATAGGGACAGGAAAATATCTAGATTGTTAATCTTCACTTGCCATAACTAGCTTGGCAAGAGGAGGATACTGCAGCTAAAGAGGTAATTATGCATTTCTGAGAAGCATAATCTAAAAGACAAAGTTGTGTTTGGAAAGAAACCATAGGTTAGCAGGTATTAACTGTCTTCAAGCAGCAAGGTTTGTACTGAGACCCAGCATGCAGATGAATTACTCCATGTGGTGCACTGTGTTACCGCCATCAGACTGCTGCCAGTCAGCAAGTTAGTATGTTCAAAGGCAGTCATGTTATTGCCGACCTTTTCCACCAAACACCTCGATGACACTCAGTTAAGGTCATCCATTTGTGTTATGTGCATCCCAGCAGGAAATAGATTCAGAAGAAAGAAAAAGTCTTCAGTTCAGCTAAACTGAACAATTCCATGCTATTGAACATCCATGATGCTCTCTCCTGTGTTTTTGGTTTCTTTTCTGGTTCTGCTATTTTTCTTTTGAGATCAGATGACAGTATTCAAAGGAAAGGCTTAGGGATTCATGTCATAGCATAATGATATTTTCTGTTCTGTTCTCTAATTCTTAATATTTGGTTTGCTTGTTTAATATCTGCTGAGCAGTAAGATGACATTTTCATGGAATTATCTATTTAAACTCCAAGATCTACTTCATTCTTAATAATAGATAGTTCAGATCTTATCACTGTGTGTGTGAAATTTGGATTTTGCCCATATCATTGATTTTGAATAATCAAAATTGAATTTAATTTGCTATGTTATCACTCAGAATTTTAAGATCTTTCAGCAAGTTTTGTAGGCAGCTTATATTTTGCTGATGATAGAAACTAGCATTTTTTTCTTCACATCAGTTTTGATAATGGCTTTTTGGATAACCGTGAACTGCCATCTTTAGAAGAACGCATGTGAGGCAAATAGATTTGCTTGCCATAAAGTCTTCCAAACCTTCAGTGTTCTTTGGATCTCTCCCGTGAGAGATGTGTTATATTTTTCAGTAGCAAAGGAGACAAACATTGCACGTATTTGTGCAGATTTAGAAATATTTCTTGTTATCCAATTATTCTAAGAATATAGAATACCAATTTTTAAGGCATATCCTGCCTGACATCCCCCCAAGTGTGTTATAACAACAGTAAATATTTTTTTAATTAATTTTTCAAAACTAAAGAACAAAATCCCCCCAAATTAAGCCATTGTAATGATGTAACAAGTGATGGGACAATTTCAATGACCGTCAGTTTAGAAGCTTAAGCATGAATATCTGCCACTTAAAAAAAAGAAAATTAAATCTGAGGAAGTGGTTTTTGTGCTGCAAGTAATTATTTAAAAAAAAATGTTGTGCAAAGTGAACAGCAATTGTCATTCACTCTGTTAAATCATATTGTGGTAGGATGCCTCCTTCTACTGAACAAACAGTGGCTATTTGTCTATGAAGATATCACAATGCTAAGGATCCTCTGCGAAGGAAGGAGGCTCTTGCTCTATGCCTCACAAAGTGCTTCAGAAAATTCCACTGAGACAAAATGGTGATGGCTGAAAAGTGCAGTTATCTGTGGGAGAGGATGCACGATTTTTGGATGAAATCAAGGATGATCTGCATTACTAAAAGTGCTCCAAAGAGCAGGAGTAAGTAGGAGGCAGTTGTCTTCAGTGAAACTCTTAAACTTCAGAACAATAAATGACAGATGGTGGAAAAAAAAACAGTAATAAGCTATTCTTCTGTGACTCGTCTTCAGCAATTACTTCGATTATACTGAAATCAGCAAAAATAGTCTTGCTGGTGGAAAAGTCTTGCTGATGTGATTTCCTAGCTGATAATACTTGCCAGACAGCTCACGATGTGGGAAGGACTAATAGAAGGTACAAAGACATAATGCAACAAGCAGCTGGCCACTTGATTAAAGAAGACAAAGCCTTCAAAAATTCATACCTTTAAGATAAGCAAAGTATTGTAGGAAATTCTGATTTTTAGCTGAGGTAGGTGAATGACTGAGTAACTGCAAGTGTAATAAAGACTTTCAGAAAAATGCAAGTAGGAATTAGGAAAGCTTTAAAGGCTAGAAATATCAGGGACATCCATCCAAAGCTAGCTTGGGCTTTCCAATGCTAATGATCACAGCATTGAATATTACCTTCTTCTCAGTTTTCTGTTGCCACAGATTTTATTTCCTCTGCTCTACAGTTGCTAAGAATATTTCAAGTGTGCATAGTAGTATTTGGGAACAGTCAAGGGCAGGTATAAAGGTGGAAATCAAATGTATTTCCTACTACTGGGAGGTATGGCTTTATATTTTTGCCTCAGCATACTTTGCCTGTTTTCCCACCCTGATGGAATTAAATTTGCATTCATCAGCCTTTCCAGCACAAACTCTTTTCCTTCCTTCTCATCTACTAAATCATCAACATACTTTTTTATGCATCCAAATGATGTTCTAGAAACTAGCCAAAGAGAAACAGCAATGAACAAGCAATAAAGAAGTCTACAAGTCACCTATCTATAGGTGATTTAGTTAGCAACCCTATCATGTAGAATATCTCTAAAATACATATGTATTCTGCATGTACTCGTCATCTAAAAATATTACTCTGTATATAGTACATTTACATAGGAGCATAACTCACAACGAAAATATTTGTTCTGCAACATCATGATGTTTTCTTCATGTTATTATTCCATTCTCTGTTCAAGGTTTTTTCCATTGGTATGGCTGCTAATTTTTGCCTTTTTACTTAAGAGCACAGAGGTTGCTATCCTATCAAAAAAGTCTGGTCATAATCCTGTTCAGCAAAACTGAAGTAAATGTTCTTCAGATAAGACTACAGAGTAAAACAAGACATTGTCTCTGACTATAAATCAATTTACCTTCATACTGCATGAAATCCCAGCTGTATGGGAAGGGATGTGCTCAGATCAAACATATTCCGCTGGGTTTGGAAATACTGTATTCTTGCAAATTTATGTATTTAAGAAAGTATCTATTTCCTAAGTTCTTTTTAAAAACTATCTCCAGGCCTTTAACTGACCGATTTGATTATGATATATCATCCCAGCTGACATTTTTAGAATGGAGATCTGTGACTGGTTTTGAATACTTTTTATTCTTCAAAACATTTAAGTATTCAAAAGACTAAAGCTATTGAACTGAAATGTTTCAGTTTTCGAGAAACACAAATACACAGTGAACATAAAAAATGTTTCATTTTGATTTTTTTTAAATATAATATTAATATAATTATAGTAATATGATGATAATTGATATATTTGCAGTCCTTTCCTGGTGTCTTCAACACTTGTCCATCTTCCCAAAGGGAGTTTTCTGTTTATTCATATTTTAAAATGATAAATTCCTTTCTCTTCGTTCATACTGTGTCAGAAAACACTAGCTCAGTTGTTGTGGAATTTAGAGAAACTTAATACATACTAATTTGTTGTCATATAATGGTGTAAAATAGGCTTACCACTGAAAATGAGCTTTAAATTAGTTATAACAATGTGAAATAATTTAGAATCATTAGAAATAACTGTGTCTGGCAAAGCATTACTGTGGCAATTTCACAACAGGATTTCTGATGAAGCATCCTCTTTCTGACTGATAGATTCTTTTTGTTCTCAGCATGAAACCTCAAGTGGTGAACTATCATTGTGTTGTGGTTTAACCTGGCAGGTGACTGAGCTCCACACAGTGGTTCACTTACTCCCCACTTCCCAGTGGGGTGGGGAAGAGAATAGAAAAAAGAGACAAAGTAGATCTCTTGGGTTTAAATAAGACTGAGATAGAGAAAAGGAAAAGGATAATAGTTTACACTGTATATTTATATACAAATGTATATAACAATTGATGCACAAGCAATTGTTCACCACCCACTGCATAGCACCAACTAGAAACATCAGTGTGTGTTACCAACAGTGTTTTTCTCCTAGAACCAAAACATAGCATCATACCAGGCACTCTGAAGAAAACAATTCCATCCTAGCTGAAACTAAGACAGACAGTAATTGAATACATAACTAAAAATAAAATATTACACTACATTGTTTAAAGTGGAGAAAGGCAGGATATGCACGTTTCCAGTACTGCAGTCAAATTCAAGAGAAAGGAAAAAATCAGTGTGTCACAGATATTTATCGAGTGTCAGAATGTTTCATGTCCTGGTCCGTATTTCCACATTTTCTAGGTAGAACTTACAGTCTGAAATAAAGAAACAAGGAACAGGTTGCCCAGTGAGGTTGTGGATGCCCCTCCTTGGAAGCATTCATGGCCAGGCTGGATGGGGCTTTGAGCAATGTGGTCTAGAGGGAAGTGTCCCTGCCTATAGCAGGGGGGTTGGAATTAGATTATCATAGATGTCCCTTCCAACCCAAACCGTTCTATGATTCTATGACTCTATAAGGTGTTTTAGTTTTCAGTGTTTTTTTTCTCTTTCCTATAGTTATATTTTACAATGATATCTCTGCTCCTCTCTAGACTTGAACCAAAGTAATTACAGTGAATACCTCTGAAGATAATTCTAGCTATATGCACAAATAGACCTGATAACGTTCTGTGCTTTTAAAGAAAGGAAAACCACTGAGATATGTCATGAATTTGAAGCATATTATCCACTAGCTGAAGCATTTCTGCACCATGATATATTGACCTTTTGCCTAAGATCTTTGCTGTTTGTAGAGCCCTTGGTGTATTAACTTGGAATTGCACAATAACACTTTTGGTCAAATTTTTGCCCAGCCTCTTACCAATGGATTTAAAAACTGTAGATGGATATTTGGAAACATTTTTTTTTAATTCAGTGTGTATTTGCTTTAGTAAGCAGATAACTTGGGAACACCGGAGGCATTCTGCTTTACCTTCTGTTTCATTGTCTTTTTGAGGTAGGTACAGATTTGCAGTACAGCATGATTTATCATCTCTTACTGCTTAATTAACCTTTAGTGTTGTGGTGTTTCCCAGATTGCCTGCAGAATTATTTTAGAAGAATGTGTCTGTGCAGATAGGCAGTGTCAAATATAGCAGCTTTCGACTTAAAATATTGTTATTTGCTGGCGCCAAGGACATTATTCTTTTGAACAGAGGATGTTGAGATTCTTACATCCAAACTTGCTGCCAGCTTACTTCAATCTCCTGCTTTAAGCATACAAAATCAATACATGTCTTTTTCTTTACTTGAGAAGTTTTTGAAACATCAAATCAGACTTACCCCTGGGAAACAGCAGAACAACTCTCAGTGTTTGCTTATCTATTTCATACATACTAAGTGGCTGCTTACTGTTTTGGGGTTAACTGTTACTATTCTGTATTATGCAATATTGATGTTACTTTAATGTGGGAGAATTTGAAGTACTATTTATCTTTGTTGCAGTGATTAGAAAAGTTTTCAAAAAAAAAAAAAAAAAAAAGTTGAAAAGTTTCTTAATCCTCCCCTGCAAGAAAGGGTAATTCCATTTACTGAAACAGAATGGATTGAAAGCCTTGGTAATTAAAATTTAATCCCAAAACTTTTACAGGAAATAATTTTAAAATCATGAGCATGATTTTTAAACAGCACATTTTTCTTAGGTTGCATGGTATTTAGGATGTCTGTTCAGTTACTGTGCCCTTAATATTTTCAAAGTCATTTTAATCTTTTTATTTTTCTTTGTCCCATTGTTCTTAATACCTTCTGCCTAAAATCTGGGATGCAATAAGCGAGTTTTTCCACTGTTCTGAAACCAAAATCTGCAAAAAAAGAGGGTAAAAATTCATGGGATTTATTCACTGGGACAACTGCTAGCTTAAAAAAAAAATATTAGCCACTTTTGCCTTTGAAACTTTTGATGCAAACAAGTGGTCAGAAGTGTACACCTTGAAAATATCCTGGAAATACATTACTGCAGTAACATTCTTTCAGGTATTCCTATGAATCAGTGCTTTGATAGGACGGTAACATTTTAATCTCTCTTAAAGAAAAAGCTGCTTGATTTAAACAAAGCATTGATTCACGTCTTACCAGTTTAAAGCAGATGATATACAATGTTTTACATACCTAGTTATTACGGAAAAATGAAACTGAGTTGAAGAAATTTTCAATAAACAAAAAAATTAAAATTCTGAAGTAAGAGTATGAATTTGCTACAGATAATATATTAAGGAAAGAGTTAATTGCAAACTGGTGGCAAAGCTTAAAGCAATATGACAACCATACAAATAACATCTAGTGAAAAGCAGTTATGAGAAATAAAATGACTTTATGGAAGATAAAAAATAAGGATTTCATGGAAATAAAATATGAAGATACTGAGACTCAAGATAAAGGCGGCATTTATTTTGGTACATTTAAGAAAGGAGAGGATTGCTCCTATAATAGTAATGCTTGATTTACAAAATTTAATGACTTTCTTTCATTTTTTTTTAAAGGAGTATGAATTTTATAGGACTTGACTTTTTTTTACATTCTTATGTGAGTATCTGAAATTTTTTTTGCAAAGATTTTTGCAAAATGATAACATTTTTTTTCTCAAATAACTTTTTCAATTTTTTGCTTTCAGATTAATTTGTAAACAATAAACAGTGCATATATCATGAACATTATTTTTAAAAAGAAATCCTCACTTTATAATTGATACCTCGACATAAATCAATACCAAGTAACATATACTCTTACAGATTTCTTAAAAATCACTGTTGAAAATCCATTGAAATAAAAGAGTATCTGTGACAGCTCATGGTATCACCAAAATAGTATTTTCTGCTAATGAAATAGATATTCTCTTTTTTGTACTACTGGCATCATGTACAGATGCAAAGATGCAAGGCTATGTAGAGCCTCCCTCTAGTAACAGATTTGAATGAAAACCATTTTGATCCAAAGTAAACTCATGGAAAATGTAGTTCTTTCTATTTGTTTACCAGAGCTTTCCATCTAGTGATCAGATAAGGATCCAAAAGTAAATTCTGCAGTCAAAGTCCATTCGTAGGACAGAGGCACATTTTTCTGACTTAAGGTCAGTGCTGGTTACCTTGACCATTTTTGCAACTTGAAAAAGCAGGAAGGAGAAGGATCTAAGCATTTCTAATTTTGTGCTTTTGAATACATTTTGTTGCCATATCCTGTTTTGGATAGGCCTTTTTACTGCCTTGTATTTTTAAGACACGTGTATTATTTTCACATTGAAATTGTAATAATGATTTGTGCAAATTTTGCAACTAAATTTTTGAAACCTTATTTCTCCCAGTGTAACATGATATTATGTGAATAGCTTTTGCCAATTGAATTATCTTCTAACTTAAAAAGGACTTTGTGTGCAATGAGCTTGAAACACCTCATTTACTATTGTGCCCATGAGCACCCACCACTGGTGCTTTTCTTGCTTGTTATTTGTTAGCATAAGCCACACCAGTAGCTATAAACAAAGGTAGATTTTTGTTTCTTTCCTGACTCTCCATTTAACAGTCCATGAAGGTCCCTGTACTCTATAACAGATATTCTGCAGTGCATTACACAGCATTACTTAAGAAATTTACATTTCTAAGTAACATAGCTACTGCATATAGTTTGAGGGGTCTGCGTGTGATAAGGATACTAGTGAGTTATGATTGGTGAGGAAATCCATTATTCAAAGAATTAACAAATCTTTCACTACAGAAAGGAAAAACACTACATATTCAGTCTTTGATCAATAACAGTGAAAGCTGTGTATCAGCCACAGGGCAGAACCAGCATTTTCAGAAGGCTCTGTGATCTATCATTTTCCTTCTGCTTTGAAAGCAATACAAAACACTGTTGTTATTTTACAATCAAAGTTAACCTTGTTGTTCTCTGTTGTACAAGCACAGAGCATAGGAATCATTCACTACTTTTTGTTCATTTTAATTTAAATTCATGGTCTGGTAATAATCAGTAGAGGAATTGAAATGCAAAGAGAGAAAGATCATCAATAATTGTTCTTTAGGTATAATATTAACTGAAGCTGACCAGAACACAGATTTTTTTTAAAGCATCCCTCTAAGATTTACACAATATCTTACAACCAACAAAAGGTTCTAATATTTCAGATTGGCTATTCAGGTTAAAGTAATGCTAACTTGGTAAACTTGGTATGGTAAAATTATGTGTAGGATTTGCATATGAAAACAATGTGATGAAAACAATTAGATTACACCAGAATGGCAAAATCAGAAGAAGGAAAATGGAGGAAAAAAAAAAAGAAAAATCAAAAGAAATGAATTCCTAGTATTGAACTTTTCCTGTTTGCCTGAGGGATTATTTTTATGCAGCTGCTTTGCTTGTAGCCTTTCACTGAATGGCACTGGAAGGAGAATCAGTGAAGATGTAGTAGACAAGCTCCCATCACTGAACACTCTCCAGACTCCGATGTGGAACCCAATATTCTCTCTTTAAAAGGGAAACACAATATTTCAGCCTCATGATCGATGGATTAACATCATTTTAGCAGCACGAATACTCTCCTCACCACATATGCTCTTTAAACATACATTACTTAGGGGGAAGATTTCACAGCCGCAAGGGAAAGTGTCTGAAATTCTTGTATTCTCCTGTTAGGAACACATGCCTTTCACATTTGTGATTGGGCAACCAGGATACACCTCATCCCTCTTTCTCCCAGTTCATAGACAGGCTAAGAAGTTGACGGAGCACAACCTGTCGCTAATGTCCCCAGGGTGGACTTCCTGGCCACACAGAGATGAACTCTTACTGACTTTTTTCCAGAGATGACCTCTCCACAAATTAAGCCTTTTTACTTAGTTTCTTTTAGCATATATTTCGAGATTAATCCTTCTGTGGCCTTCTGTAAAAAATTTCCTACATAAGTTTCCCCTGGAAAAGATCAGGGGATCTTTTCCCAGACTCTGTTAATGCTTTTGAAAGAGGCTTTTTCCATACAAAAAGGACTTTTTACATCCATATTCTCATTGCATCCTGTGTGCAATACCTCTTATACCTTTCTACTTTACAACAAAATCACTTTGAAAACTTTCACTTTATGAAACTCTTCAAGTCTTCACCTTTTGTTACAAGTTAGTAATTTTGTATGACCACATAAATCAGCAAATATGTTCAGAAAGAGCAATTGTTGGCATAAATACTTTTGAGCCCAATTCAAAGGAGAACAATACTGTGGGAATATTTGGGAAGATTAGATGCCTGGGCGCCTCAGTACTAGAACTTGAATGTAAATGCGAATTTCAGCCTATCCACTGACCTTCAAAGAATTTCAGGCGCTTAAAAGCATTTGTCCATAACTTATCCAAGAAAGCCTAATGCTTTTTCATAAACTTCACTACAAAACAAGAAATAAATAGGAAAGTGAGATTTATTTTACTGTAACCCTTCTTTGATTTATCTTTCATGATATATTGATTACATTTTCTAAACAGAGTCATGTTTACTTTTACTGTCAGTCACGTCTGTGTTTTCACTTTTAGCACTGTACATCTTGTTAGATTATTTTATTTTCTCTACCATCTTTATTTTCAAGTTGTTGCTTTGTAAATTAAACAGGCTTCTGAGTCCTGTACATAGACTTTTACTTTCTACTGTTATATGCAAATACGTGGGTTGTATGAATTTCTAAGTTGTATCTTACAACTGTTGGCATTCAGAGTGCTTAGAGATATTTGGAGAGTTTGTAATGAAGTGCCACATTCCAACAGTCTGAATTTCCAAGTGTACATGTGTATATACATATGTTTATATATATGTATATATATATACACACTTTTTTTTTTCCTAATGAATGTGGTATCTTTAAAAGGGTTGTGTCTTACTTTGTTTTATTTTATTTTATTTTTTATTATTATTTCATGGTTTGGAAGATTCCCAGATTTCACAGAACCATAGAATGGCTTGGGTTGGAAGGGACCCCAAAGATCATCAAGTTCCAACTTTCCTGCCACAGGCAGGACCACCAACCTCCAGAGTACAGAGATTAATATGAAAGCACTATCTACAACGTACCATGAAGCTAGTATCAAATATAAGGATAGTGTAAATTATTCCTTTACTGAAGACACAAAAAAGAAAAAGCTTGGATAAAAAACAACCAACTGTCCTGATTTCTGTTCTTAGGCTTTTACGCAGCCATTTTAGATAATTTAGTTCCATAGCACAAATTACTTGATAATGAGTAAGTGTCAAGTAACACTGTGGACTCAATAATTCCAGTGCTTTGTGCATGAAGGAATTCCATAGAACATATAGAGCTGATATGAAAGTACTGATTATTATTGAGAACAGGGCTGCAGTATGTTATTTTTCAGAACAGCTTCTTTGTGTATCCTGCTGTCTTGCTGGTGAATACTTTATTTTTCAGAGTTGAATCATTATGCTCACATTTAATTTCCATTAAAAAAGCATCTGATTCCAGCAGAGTAGAAGTTTGACAACGATGTCTTACATAAATTATTATTGTCAACAATTTCTCTTGGAAGAAATAAAAACAGTTATACTGTAAAGACATTGTGGTTTCAATAAACTGTTTTTTGACTTGCTGACTAAACCTATGGCATTGAAGTTACTTTTTTTCTGATGGTGTATACAATGATAGACTAATAGGTTGTTATGTAATATTTTTAAAGAGTGAATATTAATTTCTGTCATTTATTCATTCAGCACATGACCCAGGGGGTGAATTTTTGAAGAGAAATCAGCAGGACTGTGAAGAATCTGTAAAATAAGATTTAATAAACCATCCTCTTGACTAACCAAGCTCTTCCTTTAATGTCTCCCATGCAGGTTGCTTTCAGTCTCAATTTAGGTGTGATGAAGAAGCTATAGGTCACAGCATGTGTTGTTCTCATGCACATAGTATGATGGCCAGGCCTTTGCCCAGCCATGCCTCTATGAATTCTGCTTTAGGTGTCTGATGTACCAGGCCAAGTGGAATCCAGAGTGCTCTCTTTGCATGACACGAATCAGAGCTATCAACTTCCATGTGTGGTAGCCAGATGACTTCTTATTGTACCCTGCTGTGCCACTCACACAGTGAGCTGGCAGCAGTGTGCTAAAAGCTCCCAACCTCCCAGATGCTGGCAATCCCTGTGGCCCCGTGGCATCTCCACCTCCCGCTCCACAGCCAATGCCATTCCTAGCCAAGCATGTGGCTGTGGACATGGTGCCCAGTGCTCCCGTTGGTGCCCTCAAACCTGATGAATGGCAATGCCCTTCCAGAAGTGCTGTGCTATCCTTGAACCTGTTCTGTCCTGGATGTGAAGGGAAATCTACAGGACCAAGAGGTGGAATTCAGTCACAGTAGACAGTGCCATTGTCTCCACCTGTCTGCCTGTATGGGCTGGATGAGGTGGCCCTTCTCCAGCAGCTGGAGCCCAACCATAGGAACCATATGGGAACCTTCATGCGCCAGCTCTTGGAGGTCATAGTGCAGCACAGCAGCAGGCAAGAAGCCCACAGGCTGCTGGCCCAGCAGGATTCCCAAGCAGGAGGCTTGGTTCATGTTCAGCCCAGGGGCCTTCAGCATCCCTGTAGGACCCCACCACGACAAACTCCAAGTATATTGTGAGCCATTTTTCGTGGAGGTCCCAGACATTCCCTGCCTGCTACTGTCCCTCCAGAGCACAAGCTGCCCAGTAAGGAGCTGGGGCAGGAGGCAGCAGATTCCTCTGACACTCAGGGCTGCAGCCCAGCCCTGCTGCTCTCAGCCAGGACAGGGGCCACTCACCCAAGGTGCCCTGTTGACCACCAAAGGGGAGGACCAGCGGCACCAAAGACCCTCCCCAGCCCTACAACAGGCCACGCCAAAAATGGCACTAGGAAGGCTCCAGCTGCTCAAGAATAAAAAAAAAACAACTATAACAATAAGTCTCACTTTAATTCATTACCCAGCTGATACTGTCTAGCACAGGGGCTATTTTCTCCCTTTGGCTGGTGCCCTTCCCTTGCCCTGCTGTGCCCCAAACTCAGTGGGACAGACATCTCCCACTAGAAGTTCTGCTGCAGCCATGCACCCACAATGCTGCAGATTTGAGGGCTTGCTGGGAATGGGCGAGGGCAAGGGAGGGAATGCAACTAGGACAATGGGTCCAAACTGACCCAGTGAAATTCCATACCATGTAACATCCTCCTCAGTAATGCAAATTGAGAGGGGAGAGTGGGGGTTGAGTTTGATAGGATTGCTGTTGTTCGAAGACTTCTTGGACACCAGTCTGCCGGTCATAAACAAGTGCTTTTTGTAATACTTCTTTTGTTTTGTTTTTCTGATCTCATTTACATATTAATCTAACCCCTGATTTTTCTCACTTTTCTCCTTCCAGTCCTCTCCCTGATGACTCAGGACAAAATGCCTTTCTTAATGAACTTGATATAGAGAAGAAATACATTAGGTCTCATGCTCAGATAAGCCAGAAAGTGTAGGTTATCTGAAAACTTGCATTCAAAACACTAATCTACAGCAATTAAAATTAAAATAGTAATATGTGAGATCTTGGTAACATTTATAGGAGTTGAATGTTTAAAGAAAATCATCTTGGAAGCTGTTTGGGCTTGAATCCTGAAGCACAGCCCTGCCAAAAAGGATTTGAGGGTAATGGTGGATGGCAAGATGGACATGAGCCAGCAATGTGCCCTCACAGCCCAGAAAGCGAACTGTATCCTGGGCTGCATCAAAAGAAGCGTGGCCAGTGGGTCAAGGGAGGTGATCCTGCACCTCTGCTCAGTGCTGGTGAGGCCTCATCCAGAGTACTGTGTCCAGATGTGGAGTCTTCAGTAGAGGTGAGACATAGACCTGTTGGAGCCTGTCCAGAGGAGGGCCACAAAAATGATCCAACAGATGGAACGCCTCTCCTATAAGGCAGGCTGAGAGAGCTGGGGCTGTTCAGCCTGGAGAAGAGAAGAGAGACCTGAGAGTGGCCATTCAGTATCTGAAGGGGGAGTATAAGAAAGAAGGGGACAGACTTTTTAGCAGAGTCTTCTGTGACAGGTCAAGAAGAAATGGAAATGATTTCAAACTAACAGAGAGGAGATTTAGATTGGACAAAAGGAAGAAGTTTTTTACAATAAAAGTGGTGAAGCACTGGAACAGCTTGCCCAGAGGGGTGGTCGATGCCCCATCCCTGAAGACATTCAGTGTCAGGATGGAGGGGTCTCTAAGCACAAGCACCTAACTGAGCTGTAGGTGTCCCTATTCATTGCAGGGGAGGACCTTTAAAAACTAATTGAAACAATTCTGTGACTTCAAATAGTAGCAATAATTATTCAAGAAACCTATTAAATATTGTTAACTCGAGGAAAGAGTTTTAAAAATACTGTATTTAATATCATTCTCCTAGATACAAGTTCTAGATGTGCTTTTGGGAAATTACATAGTTCAACATTTGAGGCAAAACAATGCAAAAGAAGAGAAGAGCAGCTCTTGGAAATATCCCTGCAAACATTCTGACTGTACAGTGTACAAGGAGAGTTGTGGGAACCAAAAATTCTATATGTTCTTGTCATTTTCTCTGTATCTGCTTATTTCTTTGAAAGGGAAGAAGTGCTTCCTTGTTTACTAGAAACTACAGAAAGTTCAGAAGAAATTGAGTGCTAAGCCATCTAATGAAGGTGGCATGTCTCTGTGAATATGCAAATCACAATTTTGGGTTATTTGCAACAGTGTTATTTTAATGCCTAACCACTAAAATAATCTGTTCTACATTAATTTGAAATAAGATTCAGCATACATAATGTCACAGAAGAGGAAAAAAGTACATATTATGCTGGACCACAGTAAATTATACTCTGACTGGAAACATTGTAGACAATGGAATCAAGTGTACCCTCAGCAAGTCCGCTGATGACACCAAGCTGAGTGGTGTAGCTGACGTGTTAGAAGGAAGAGTTACCATGTAAAGGGATCTGGACAGACTTGAAAAGTGGGCCCATGTGAACCTAGAGAAGTTCAACAAGGCCAAGTGCAAGGTGTTGCACTTGGGTCAGGGCAATCCCAGGTATGTGTACAGAATGGGAGAACTCACTGAGATCAGCCTTGCAGTGAAGTACTTGGGGGTCTTGGGGAATGAAAAGCTGGGCATGAGACAGCAGTGCACTTGCAGCCCAGAAGGTCAACAGTATCCTGGGTTGCACCAACAGAGGTGTGGCCAACAGGAGTGCGGGGAGATTGTCCCCCTCTACTCTGCCCTCATGTGACCTCTTCTGGAGTACTGCTTTCAGCCCTGGGACTCTCAGCACAAGAAAGATATAGAGGTGTTGGAGCTGGTCAAGAGGATGGTGATGAATTTGATCAGAGGGCTGGAACTGGGATTGTTCAGCCTGGAGAAGAGAAGGTTTCTCGTTGCAGCCTTCCAGAACCTGAAGGAAGTTTATGAGCAGGTAAGACTGACTTTTTACATGGTCTGATAGTGGTAGGAAAAGGGGGGATGGCTTTAAAGAGAAAGAGAGGAAATTTAGGTTGTATGTTAGGAAGAAATTGTTTATTCAGAGAGTAGTGAGGCACATGCTGCCCAGAGAAGCTGTGGATACCTCATCCCTGGAGGTGTGCAGGGCCAGGTTGGATGGGGCTATGGGTAGCCTCATCTAGTGGGTGACAACCAGACCATGGCAGGAGGTTGGAACTGAGTGAGCTTTAAAATATCTTCCAAACTAAGTCATTCTATGATTCTGTGAAAGAAAAAGAGTTGCTCAAAGGCATTTATTTACACAAATGTATATTTGTTTATTTGTTTATTTGTTTTCTGTAATATTAACATTTCTTTCTAAAGCAAAAAAACTTTGTCTGTGTTTTATATGTATATGTTATTTTACAGTAAAAAGCCTAGTAGAAAAAGTTGCTAGCTTATCTTCAGTCAATTTAGGTGAATTTACTTTTGAGAAATGAATAATGATATTTGCTTAGCTGAAATGATAATGACTGGGTATACTCCAGAAGGAAGAAGGAAAGCAAACTACTGTTAAAATTAAATACAAAATCTAGATGATTAATATAATGCTGGAATGATAACTGTACAAAAGGAATGTCCTGAGACACAGGAGACTGCTAGTCTTAGCCAGTATTAACTTGGCCATTGAGTACTCATGACATGAACAGTATACCAGATCACAGATAATACTACTTACAGTAAATCTTTTGAACAAAGTAGATGGTTAATGGAATTTATGTGCCATGAGATACTGAAATCCAGAATCTTCTGTGAAAGAAACAGAGCAACAAGTAGGATTGCAACCCAAGACTTCAGGAGAGCCAACTCTCATGAAGATAAAGGGAAGTCAAAGGGGTCAAAGACAATTAGTTGATCAAATGCCACTGCCTCCAAACTCAAGGTTGGTGCATCCCCATGAATAAGAAATCAGGAAAAGGTAGCAGAAAAACTGCATGGATGAGCCAAGAGCTCATGGAAATTCTCAAATGGAAGAAGAAAGTCTACAGAATGTATAAAAAGGCTATGGTCACATGGAAGGAATATAGGAACACTGTCAAGACATGCAGGAGCATAACAAGGAAGATGGAGGCCCACTTGGAATTAAATCTGGAGAGGGACATCAACAAGAAGGGCTACTTTTTTAATCACAGAATCATAGAATCACCAAGGTTGGAAAAACCTCCAAGATCATCTAGTCCAACAGTCCACATACCACAAAAATTTCCCCACTAAACCATGTCCCTAAGTACAACATCTAAAAGTTTCTTAACAGCTTCAGGGACGATGACTCCACCACCTCCTTGGGCAGCCCATATACCAATAACGAAAGGAATAGCAGAGAAAATGTGGATCCACTGCTGAATGATGTGGAGGATCTGGTAATGGAAGACATTGAAAATGAAATGTTACTGAGTGCCTTCTTTGCTTCAGTTCTTAATTAGAACTGCCCCTCAGGAATTCCAGACCCAAGAGGTAAGAGAGAGAGTCTAATAAAAGAAAGACTTCCTCCTGTTTGAGGTGGATTTGATTAGAGGTCCACAGTGAAGTGGATTGAGAACTGGCTGACTGGTAGAACTTAGAGGGTTGTGGAGAAGGACCTGGATGTTTTGGTGTACAATAGATTGACCATGAGCCAGCCGTCTGCCAAGAAGGCCAATGGTATCCTGGGGTGCATTAAAAAGAGTGTGGCCAGCAGGTGGATGAAAGTGATCCTCCCCCTCTACTCTGCTCTGGGGAGGACATCACTGGAGTACTGTGTCAGTTTTGATCTCCTCTTTTCAAGAAATAGAAGTATCAGCTGGAAAGATAGGGGCCTGGAGCATCTTCCTTATGAGGAAAGGTTGAGAGACCTGAGACTGTTCAGGCTAGAGAGGAGAAGACTGAACAGGATCTGACTAATGCTTATAGGCACCTGAAGGGCAGGTGTCAAGAGCATGGGATCAGGCTGTTTTCAGTGGTGCACAGCAACAGCACAAACAAACTGGAATGCAGGAAGTTTCATCTGAATATGAGAAAGTACTTTTGTACTTAGAGGGTGATGGAGAGCTGGAACAGGCTGCCCAGAGAGGCTGTGGAATCTCCTTCTCTGAAGATATTCAAAACCCAACTGGATGCTTTCCTGTGCAATTTACTCTAAGGAGCCTGCTTTAGCAGGAGGTTGGACTGGATGAGCTCCAGAGGTGCCTTCCCTACAGTTCTGTGATTATGTAATATTTGCTTGAGAAACAACACAGTAACTTTCCTGATTTGTAAAACAACCCTCTTGCAGATTCATAATTCATTACACAGCACCAAATATTGTTCTTTAATTCAGAACTGCCTAACATGTTGGAGAATACTACATATGAAGCTCGGTTATATTCTCATAATATGGCTGAACATATCTTCATCTCAAATGCAAGCTTGTGACAAATCAGCATATTTGAGCCATTTAGCCTGAGAAAGTATATTAGTCCATCAGGTAAAGAAGATATGTTAACCTTATTTTTCTTTTGAACTTGCCCATCAAAGAATCTTGCATACCCTTTAATCTGTACTGATGGAATGTAAGGTGTTTGCCTGTATAAATCAGCCACGAGATACATAGCTGTCTTATTTTCATACTCCCAAAAGCCAAAAATTACTGAGCTGTTTATGCAAAATCTCCACTGTGGATATTAAAGAAGCACTGAAATGAGAGGGAGGTAGAGTCTATTACAGAATATTCTTTCATTTTTTCTTCTGTAAAGTTAAGACACAAAGCAAAAGAATGAAAAAGACCCACATGTTTTTATTCATATGGCAGCAGTAATTGTAGGTGATCCTTGAGCAAATTTTCATCCACATGTTGGTAAATAAATTTGATATTCTAAACACACATTCAAAAATAAATAAATAAATAAATAAATAAAAGGCACTGCTGCGGCTGTTGATAACTGTTGATACATGAAATAAGTGTCAAAGAAATTCTCTGGTAATTTTTCTGCTAGATAATAAAGCTATGTCCCCCAGCTAAAATTTTCAGCACTCTTTCATTGCTGGGACTGAAACAGCAATAACACTCCTAGTGGTCTGATGTCAGTTTACACTTTTGAGGATGTGCGCTGTTAAGATAACTTCCTGACACAGCTGGTAAGACAGCCTGCCAGGAGAGGTGCCCTGCTAGACCTGCTGTTCTCAAACAGGTGGAAGATGTGGAGGCTGGGATTTGCCTTGGACAGAGACAGTGAGACCATGAAATGGTAGAGTTCCTGATTCTTGGTAAAGTCAGGAGGGGAGCCAGAAAAGCTGATACCTTGGACTTCTGGAGGACAGACTTTAAACTGTTCAGGACACTGGTATGAAGGGTCTCTTGGAATTCAGTGCTGAAGGGCAAAAGGTTCCACAGAGGCTAATCACTCCTCAAGAAGAAACGCTTAAAAGTGCAGGAGCAGTTACTGACCTGCTACTTCATCTAGTGGCAGTCCCTACGGTTCAGAACTGGGACAAGCCTTGATGATCTGGAAGCAGGGTTTGAGTGCACTCTTAGTAACTTTGCAGATGACACCAGGTTGGGTGGAATTGTCAATCTGCCTGAGGGAAGGTAGGTCCTATGAGGAATCTGGACAGACTGAATTGATGGGCTGTGGCCAATTGTATGCTTGGGTTTAACAAGAATGACCAAGTGTTGAATCTTGCACTTTGGTCACGATAACCCCATGCTAAGCTACAGGCATGGGATGAAGCAGCTGGAAAGCTGTGTGGCAGAAAGGGATCTGAGGGTGTTAAATGACAGTCAGCTGATCATGAACCAGCAGTGTGCCCAGGTGGCCAGAAAGGCCAGTAGCATCTTGGCTTTTATCAGAACTAGCGCAGCCAGCAGGAGCAGGGAAGAGATTGTTCCCCTGTACTCAGCCCTGGTGAGGCCACACCTTGAGTACTGTTTTCAGTTTTGGGCCTCTCACTACAAGAAGGTCATTGAGGCCCCCAAGTTTGTCCGGAGAAAGGCAATTAAGCAGTGAAGTATCTGGAGCACAGGTCTTACGAGAAGTAGCTGAGAGAATCAGGATTGTTTAGTCTGGAGAAGAGGAGGCTCAGGGGAGACCTCATCACTCTCTACAAACACCTGAAAGGAGAATGTGGAGAGGTGGGGGTCAGCCTCTTCTCCCAGGTAACAGCAATAAAACGAGAGGAGATGACATTAAGCGGCAACGGGGGAAATTCAGGTTAGATACTAGGTAAAATTTCTTTTTAGAATGAGTGGTGAGGTATTGGAACAGGTTGCCAAGAGATCTGATGGAGTCACTGCAGTGCAGCTTGGTTCCTTCTTGGTTTCCTAAAACTTGGAGGTTTGACCTCAGGTTGACTTTACTCCAAGTGGTTGATGAGAATCAACTCACTGTGATTGAATGATAATTAAAAATAAATGACGGATGCACCTTAGGATCTCTCTTAAGGATTTTGTAGGCTTGAATTTCACTGGAGTGACAAGGTTACAGAACACTAGTGAGTCACCTGTGCAGCTTCTCCAGCTGTTGATCTATGATGCAAGAGGCTGATAGTATTTTCTTGTACAGTTTCCATATGGACACACATCTACTGTGTTTGCTGCATTCAGTGATGAATTCAAAGTTCTCCTAAGTGCTTCGGCTCAGAATGGATAAAAATTAAGTGTTAGGTCTGCAGTGAAGATTCCAGTTAATTCAGCAGCTGCAAGTCCTAAACAGCACTGCAAAGCAGACATTATCACTTGGTAGTCACAGTTTTCTCAGACTTCATCACTAAAGGTTGAAGTCCTATTTTAGGTGTGCAAGTAGCTTTTGTGAATACCCACATATCTTCTTTTCATTATACAGGTACCAGGATGGGGCTATAACATAAATTGTTGTTTAAAAATATTAGGGCTATTTAGGTTGAAAAAGAATTTTGCTGGTGTGAGTCTAGTTTTATTCCATTAAACCTGAAGGATGTATTTTATTCATGATAGCTAGATAGCTCCAGAAAAGAAAATAGCTCTGCACAAATCATCCTCCTCTCCTACATCCTAATGACATAATAGAATATCCATATTCTCATTATGACTTCTGTTGTTCTTGTGAAGAAATTTATATGACTGCAGATTCCAAGAGTGATAATGTAATAATGGGGCCTTCATTCCTAAATCACACTTACTTTTTCCAGCATAAATAATATGTGGTTATAATATTCCAGTCTTGTATATCTAGTAGAAAGTAGAGAGTGGAGGAAGGCTAAAAATAGCCCTTGGCAAGGCTTGAACAGATTTTCATCTTACTATTCAAATCATGACTCTGTAAAATATTCACTGATGGGAATGAACACTAATATTCAGTAAGAAATGTTTGTCCTTTTGTTACAGGACAACACATACACAACCAAGTAATCGAATGAATATCATAGTTGCGGGATTTATCAGGGCAGAGTAGTAATGAGTACAAAATCTTACAATGGAATGATGAGTTCATTGGCCAAGTATGTTAATACCTATGCAGAATAATAAGTCCAACTTTCATGTTCGCTGATGCAGTTATAAATCCTCTGTTGAATTATTTCTGAACACCTTATGCACATTGATGCAACAATGGAGAAGCTTGCTTTTAGGCATTAAATTTTATTATCTTTAACAAAATTGTCCCAAAGCAGTAATCAAAATAAGTAAATGGAACCACACAGCTTGTCTGGAGATCGTTGAAATATTCAGCATCTTCACCTTGACTGGATCCAAATAAGTGTACTTTGGAAATTCTCTTACTCTTGAATTCCAAAAACTGTAACAAGGGCATGGACAGCATTCTTTCAAAATGAGAAGAGAATTATAAATGGCACAATGTCTAATTAAGACATACTAAGTAGAGAACTGAATAGTATTTGAATTGAAGTCACTAAGGATTTAATCATACGTTCACCAACTGGACTAGTTTGGAGATGAAAATCGTATTGTGTGAAAGTACTTGCTTGTTCAATGTTGTTTTTACGTCCACTTTAGTTGGGAGAGTAAGCAAACAGTGTAACTACACCAAAAAGCGTCCCAAGGAACTGCTTTGTTGTCATACACCTAGAAGTGAAAATAAAATAGTGTATGATGCTACTCAGCATGCCACAAAGCATAAAGCAATTAATTTACTACATGAAGTTTGCTCTTACAAACTACTGTGCTGTTGTATTGTGATAACAATTACAGAAAAAAATAATGATTCTCTATGGTTCTTCTCTAATGTTTCATGAAATCCTTGGATTTGATACATCATTATTTTCTTCCGATTAAATTTCATTTAGTATATAAGAAAAAGAAAGTTGTACTTACAATTGCAAATTTCTGTTACCAGCCAAAAATTTGAAAATATTTGGATGAAAGTTTTACACACAACTCATTTTCCTACTGAGTTCAAAGTGGAAGAGGTGTCATTCTCAGATTTTTGAATCATTCCAAGTCACAAAAGTTTTCTGAGGCCTAGTCCTTGTCTTCTGAAAGGATATCCCCTGTGAATTATGTTTTTTCATCTCTTTCTTACTGTTGTGAGAGATGAATAATCACAGATCGGTCCTATTAATGACAAATATTGAAATTATTTCTAGTTTCCTTAAAAGGCAGATGAAGAACAGGACATTGTTTGAGTTGCATAGTAAATTGAATCAAATGCAAGATATAATAAGAATGGAGATCTAATCCAATGTTAAACAATTAATAACAGGTGCAGATGTTGAAATCTATGATGGCCACAAGGTGACCAAGATAGCAAAAAACTATCTTACATTTACATTGTAATAAAAAGAATCAATAAAACATGTCAGCTCCTTGTGTTACATTAGATTTAAAATCTACTACCACAAAAATGTAAAAGAAATATAAATTGACTAGTGGAAAACATTCAATAATTATAAAGTGAGTTGAACAGTCATTCATCTTGTATCAAGTGAGTCTGGAAATAATGAGAACATATCTGTTTCAGCTTCATTTTAGAATTAGGGCACAAGTCTGTAACCAATAGAAGAGAAAATGCAGAATCAGAGAAAGTAATTATTAGTTACTTCTAATATAGTTACTATTACTATTAAATATTACTATTATTACTATTATTTTACTATACTATTACTATTAAATATTACTACTATATATTACTATTACTATTAAATAGTTACTATTTAATGTAAATAATACAAACATAGTCAAGTCAATGTTTTATGAATATCCATCCATTATAAATATATATGTTTTATTACAAAGAATGCAAAGATCATGTATTAACATATTCTCAAAGGAAGAATGTTGTTTTCTTACTACCATGGAGCCAGTTAAATTATCTGCTAACAAGTGTCTCACATGGTGTTGAATGCATAGCAATCATAACATGGGAAGTGTTGTTCCAATGACACTTATAATTTATTATTTTCTTAAACAAACAAACAAATTACTGAAATTCTTCCATACTGATATGTCAAAGGAAGTGAAAGTGAAATTAAAGATATAGTTCTACCATGTTTGTGATTTTTTGTTTGACACAAATCAGTTTGAATCAGAGATGGCCAGAGCTAGGAGTATGAGCTCTACCACTTGAGCTAAAAAGACAAGAGTTGCCAGCTGAGACTCTATATTCAGATTTTGAAACTAGTTTTAACATGAGTAGTTTATAATGGCAAGGGAAAAAAATGCTAGTCTCAGAAACATTACATCTTAGATTTTCTAAGAGTGTTAGATTACCAGTTCACCCTGACTGTCTTGGAAAAAATCTGTTAAACCAGTCCCAACAAATGCCGTGCTATTTTTAACTGTAGTTAGGAAATTTTGGAGTATGACATGGTTATTCATTCATGTATTTTGTTTGCTAATGAGATTCTTCAAGATGATTTTACAAAAGAATTTATCTGAAAAAAAAAAGATTAGTATTTTATTTCAAGTGGTATAAGTTTGGGGTTTTTTTTAGAATAATTTAATATTTTCAATACACAATATTGAAACTTATGCCATTGGCAATGTCTGTAATTTCCATTCATTGCCTCTAATCTAGCAGTAATATAACAGATGTGATTTGTTCAAAGGAAATAAAGATGTTATGTAGATTATTTTGAACGTAGCTATATATATATCATTATTTATTTTTTTATGGTATAAGGTGTTTCAATACCATGGAAAATAGGGAAGGGTAAGTTAAGTTAGGGCACACCATTGTATTCAAATTGTTTCTTAATCAAAAGCCTGAATTTAAATAAGTTTCTTTGTTTTTAATGAAGATTTGATATGTATTTTAACACTATGAAGATTGAGATAGGTTTTGTTTATTGTTATTTTTTTCTTATGCGGACTATCACTAGCAAAAAGTGCAAATAAATGACACTGCAGTATAAGTGGCATTTATTATTGTTATGTATTTTACTGAAATTAAGGAAGTGATGATCTACCTTTCTTCACATTCTCATCTCCCCAGACTTAGTCATAAATTCAACCAACAACCTGCAATAGCAGGAATGTCACTATGTCTTTTACTGTATTAAAAGAGCCAGCAGCATTAATGCAGTGCAAACCAAGGGGAGCAGATAAGGCAGCTTCCACCAGACACAGCACTGAAGACTTTCTGGTGTTCTCTCCAGAGCTGTTCAGAAGATGGGCTTTACTTTTATGTTACTACAGTTGATTGATGATGGGCAACTCTGGTAGGAAAGTCTCTAGAAGTGGACTGCCCCAAACACTTATACACCATATATACACCGTGGGCGACCAACCTTTCAGCTTGCCTGGACCGCACAGACAGAAGAGGAATTGTCTTGGGTCACATACATAGGTTACCCCAGAAGGAGTGCCTCCTATTTATTTCCACGATTTCCATGGAAACTACAACAGATACAAAGAGCACAGTAGCACTATTTGATAGAGAAAGTTCTCAGCCACAAAATATAATTTTCCATCATAGTCACCACCATTTGGTGTGCATTTCCATCAGCTGTACACATAACCATCCACACCAGTGAAAAGGATCCACTGTTGCTGTCACCACTGCTGAAACACACCTCCACCTCACTGCTCATACGCACTGTCTGGAATCCATCAGTGTTCAAGTGCTGAAAACAACAGAAAAACAGAAAAAAAAAGCTTAAGAATATGAGAAGATGCCTGCTGGGTGAAATCTGAGATTCATCTAGCTTTATACAGGGACCATTCCTGCTCCAGGGAAAGAAGAGAAATAAATGGGAAAAAAAGTGTGATTTTTGTCTGTCATTGGTGAGCCAAAGTTTGAATGTATTTCATTTTTAATAGCTGCTGATGAGTATACTTTCCATGAATGTGTATAGTCTGTTCCTAAAATAATTTATTCCAACCACTTCTACCAGGTTAAGGGCTGGTGGAATGCCTGGGAAGGTGACTCAAGGACTGTTTCAACTTTATTTACTTTGAAAGAAGAAGCTGCAAAATATGCGAAAGGCTTGCAATACCGGATGATGTATTTCCACCTGAGATCTTTCATGAACAATGTTTTCACAACTGAAGAAGAAAATAGTATGAATTGAAGATTCTGGGATGTGATAAGGAACCTCTCAACCTTCTAAAGTGAGCACACACACAAAAAAAAATGGATAGAATTATTTCCCCTCAAAACTGTTGTTTATAATTATTCACTTAGATGTGACAGTTTTCTTTGGATAAGTGATATTTCTATGATTGTATAATTGTAAAATAAAGGAATACAAAGTTTTTTTTCTCAGTAGTGTCATTGTCAATAGTATCATTATCAAGAACATACACCTTAAAAAGAGTAAACAATAGTTTTGATGCATAGAATAAAATAATAGCTATTTAAATATAAAAGCATACATTTTGTTGTTGTTGTTGTTGTTCTACCTGTTGGTTAATTTTAGCTTTCAATAATTTATGTATTTATTTCAGCTTTGAAGAGTTGTAGGTATGCACTTTTGAATGCTAGTGAATAAAATGTTAGATGATATTGATAGCTTGGGTGGATTTTAAGTGGCAAGTGTTTCACATAATGAGTCCAAGAAATGAAATCTGTGTCTAACACTTGAAGCAGTTTGTAGAAAAAAATCAAAGGCCTGTTAGATTTATTTGGTCCTTGCTTTAATCCATTCATCTTGCTCATTTTGTTTTAGTAGGAATCTTGTGAAGCAGAATCGTTTTCTGAGCATAGTCTGTAATCCTCTTAAATATTGCAACCACAGGAATCTTTCTTTTATAGCCCCTTATTTTACGGCCAGACAATAACTACTGTAACAATGTGTGGATTATTATTGGAGGGGCTGACAAGAAAAAGTAATTACAGTTAATAGCTTCACTTGCCCAGTAAGCTGATGTGCATACTGGATACTCATTACAAAATTAAAAGCCCTTTACACTAAAAGTCTTCCTTAAGATAAGTGGATACAGAAAGACATTACATGACAGAATTGCAGCAGGCAATATTAAAGTGTTATAGTAGTGCTGTTTGGTGCTGTGGTTCCCCCAACATTTTGGAAACTGTGATAAAAAGATTTGTTCAACTCAACCTTTAATAAAGAGTGGTAAACATAAAGCACTGTCTGATTATATTATATTATACTGATTTATATAGTGGAAAGCTCATGAGTTTGCTATTTAGGCATGGAAGTTATGCAGAAAATATGAAGAGCATTTAGGGAACAGGTATAAAATATAAAGTTTTACTGACAATGGACTAAGACTAAAAAGAAGGAAATAACTTGTTTTGTGAGTGCTATTTCGCTCACTTAGAAAATAAAGGAAAAAGGAAAAATCTCATTGTATCAGGATCACTGGTTTGTATATATATCTCAGTTCTTGTACACTGACACTGCGGTATTCTCAGCTGTGACCAGAGAGATCTGAGCTCTAACATTCTCTCACCTTCAACTATACAGGTAGACTTAAACTAAAAAAATATAACAAACAAAAAACACCAGAAATCAAACAATTTATTTACAACTTTTAAGTCAGTTTTCCAGATTTAAAGACCTACTAGGGCTGCCCCAAAATTAATGCCTCCAATTTTATTATATTGGCCCATGACGTCAGCAGAGGATGTTGGTAGGATGGCAGTAGGGGTTGAACCTTCCCACCAGTATTCAATTACATTTTGTTGCTGTGTGACAGACGGCAAAGGGACAGTCTGACAAAATGGTGACTGACATGGAAGCGCAGATGAAGCAAAAGTGTGTCACTGAATTCCTCCACGCAGATATGAAAGACAAGTCATGTTCAAGACGGCCATGAAGATTTTTACAAGCCTGAAATACAGGCTCTTGTTCTGGTTGCTGGTGAAAATGCATAATTAATGGTTGTGATTATGCTTCAAAATAGTGTTTTGTAGTTGATAATTTTCTCTATCAAATAATGTTATTGCGTTCTTTGCATCTGTTGTAGTTTCCATGGAAATAAATAGGAGGCATTACTTTCAGAGCAACCTATAAATAAATGTGCTTATAATAGACCCATATTTTTGAGAATAACAACAAAGGATACAATTATATATATATATATATTCTGATTTTAGTCTTTCAAGGTGCTTTTTGTTAACGATTTGCTGTAACCTGCTCTTGCAAAGTGTTAAGTAACTCTCATCTCTCTTTGATGTCAGTGTCTAATCCTTTCACCAAAGAGGATACAGATTAAAGATTTAGAGTCAGTCTTTGAAAGTAAATATATGTTGTGAGACATTCAACAACTTTTGGGTCCTGACTCTTAGAAGCAGAACTGTCTGAAGAGTTTTTCTCCACTATTAGCAATATAATACGACTTGCTGCCACTGGGGAATATCTTAACTACAGTGGATCTGAAGTGCTGTTTGGAAAAATTCATGGTTTTGTCAGTCCATTTAAAAGAAGCAGTGTAGTATAACTGAGTTTTAGGACGTAGTATAAGTCTAGATAGAGACAAAAACAAGTGATTTTGGTCTAGAACAGCCATCAAAACATTAACTCCAGAATAATTAAGTTCTTTTTAGATGGAGGCATGCATTTGTGTATTATAACAAAAGACAAAAATATATATATCTCTTCCTCAAGAACAGATTATGGCAAGCTGGAAGAAAGATGATTTTTTAGCTTGGACTGCTTGCCATGGTCTTACGATTTTTGTTATTGGTTTTCCACATCATAACATCACGTAGTGCACTGGGAGTTAAAGAGTTAATGCTCCATTTCTGTGGATTGTCCATAGTTCAGGTTACTTCTTCGCTTTTGTTGTATCTGATCCAATTAATTTTAAGTTTGTAAAAGAAACAGGTTGAAATTTTGAGATGTATACTGCACTGGTACAAGGCAGCGATTTAGTGAAAAGAGGTTTAAAACCTTATTTTGAGGGTTATCAAAAAGCAACTGATCTGTAAACAAACAAAACTGTGCCCAATTTTTTCATCAGATCCTGAAACACAGGATTTACATATCATCATTTTTAATATTAGTTCAAATGTTTACCTGTGTTTCCTGTCTTAGGCATTAATTGGCCAGTCTGCTGATCACTGTACCTTTGTATGAAACCATATGTCAGAACAGAACTGGCTTTGATATATTACTTGAACTATTACTTCTGAATTGCAGCCAATCTAGAACCTGAAATAGTCGGCTCATAGAATGTTTTGTTTCCGCAAATAGAGCTGAAGTGAAAAACATTGTTTTATTTTATCTCTGCAATTTATTCAGCACATTTGTTCAATTTAAATATGACAATATTTAAATAAGATATGAGATGAGTTGGGATTATGCTTCCATTGAGAGGCGTTACCTTGTTTTCTACCTAACTAAAAGATATCCACTTCCAAAAGAAGTATGAGTGTTGAAATTGGAGAGATTTCAACATTTCCAAAATCAACCTTTTAACATTTTGAAAGCAAAAGTTTATTTTTTAAAAAAAAAAGTTATTTAAATATATTAATTTACAACATTAACAGCAACATTTTCTACCTACCTCACCCTCTTTTAATTCTTAAGTCATAATCTTTAAAGATTTTGAATTTTCAAGATCAAAGAAACTTAAAAAACAAAGTAGAAGACAAATCATATTTTTTCTTCTGCTGCTTTTCTTCCTTTAACCATTAAAATCTACACAGAAAAGGATGTGAGAATCAACAGTATGTTGTCTTCCAAATGATGGAGACTTCACATTTAATTACGAGTTGAGGGAAGCTAACCGTTGAGAAATACAACGATATTTTTCATATACATGCTTCTATTTTCTCCTTTAAAGTGTGCACTTATTTCCCATGGAAACCAAAGACTGTTCCCGCAGTGTTTCATAATTCAAACAAAAAATCAGACTGATATACTGAAGAAGAATCACAGATTCACAGAATGGTTGGAGGCCATCTGTACCAACCCTAACTCCAGCAGGGACACCCAGAGCAGGGAGCCCAGTCCCATGTCCAGGTCGCTTCTGGAGACTTCCAAGGAGGAGAACCTGTAGCCTTTAGGTAGTGCTCCATCACCTGCACAGCACAGAAGTGCTGCCTGACGGTCAGAGGGAACTTCCTGTATTCTGGTATGCGCTCGCTGCCTCTTGTCCTGGCACTGGGCATTACTCACAAGAGCCTAGATCTGTCCTCTGTGCACATATGTGTAGGCATGGATGAGATTCCCCTTGAGCCTTCTGTTCTCCAGGTGCAACAGTCTCTGGTGTCTCAGCCTTTCCTTATAGGAGAGGTGCTCCAGGCCTCATCTTCATATGTTGGCATCCCTACACATAGTGATATTTCATAACTTATGATGTTGTTCTCAGCAATAAAAGTGTGAGTGAAAAAAGAGAAGGAGGGGTTGTTCAGAATGATGGCCTTTGACTTCCCAAGAATATGTTGCACTTGATGAGCTCTGCTTTCCTGGAAATGGCTGAATGCCTGCCTGCTCCTTTCTCTAACCTAACAAGGCTCCTCTGGATGGCAGCTCAACCTTCTGGCATATATACTACTCCCACCAGTTTTGTGTCATCAACAAGCTTGCTGAGGGTACACTTTATTCCTACATCTATATTATAAATTAAGTTGAGTACGACCAGACTGCTGTTGGATACCTCCCTAGTTACTGACCTCTAACACAACCCTGTGCCACTGATCATCAAGTGCTGGGTCTGATCATTCAGACAATTTTTACTCCACCTCTCTACTTGCTCATCCAGGAAGCACTTGATTGTTTCACAAGGGCTCTTACTGTATGAACTTCTAGCTCTTAGGGGAATCTGAAGATTGAAATATATATTACTCAGAATAAACTCTGCCTGAGGAGACAAAATATAATTATTGTATAGGCTACTCACCTCTAAAATGCAACATCTAAGGAGTTGTGCACAGTAGAGCTAATGTAATCCTTCTTAAACTCTGCTCCTAATGTTTTTCTTTCCAGAAGTTGCTCACAAATGTCAGACTACTGTAGCATTGTTCTCCTGCCTGTCAGGAAAACTGGAGTTTATTGTCCAAGCTAGACTCTATACTTTATAAATTTAAACAGGATGACTGCTGTGGAAGAATGCCCACAGGCCTTTGTAAAGATAAGTTGAAAGTGCTTTTGAAACAAAGGAAAAAGAAGAAAAAGACATGTCAAAACATTGTCAAAGTTTTGTGGATGGTAAGGCTCTTGCTGTCCTTCAAATATTCATGTATCTGAGTCATATGGATTTACTAACTAAAGGCTTCAGCCAAAGAGAAAACAGCTTTGAAACACAACGCAATAACTCTGTTTATGTATTGAAGGAATTATTTTTTTTAGTGTCATGTCCTTCTTAACTCCTTGTTATGCAGTGTAATTGCTCTAATAACCACACATTCATTTAAACTTAATTTGGATGTCAAGAATAAAGCCAAAAGAATTCTTTTGCAATGCAGAGATAATTTAATGTAACACCAAAACAGGAAGTTTCTGGCTTTAATCAATTATCTGTACTCAGTCGCATTCATTAACACTGAACAGATGGCTCCAGAGAAACCTAATAATCACACCAGTGATGGAAGGTGAGTTGCTGCAAAGTTGTGTCATCACCACCCTTAACTTTCCCTCAGGATGGCTTCAGGGATGAGCAAACTAAATATTGTATTTTCTGAACCACATTTCTACCATGGGAAAGCACTCTGAAGTGCAGTGAAGATTTTCGGAGTGCAAGGCTAATGGGTATCCTTCAGACTTGCACCAATTCAGAGCATCAGTGAGGAATACAGCTCAGGGTCTGCTGTGCAGGGCTTGTCCTTTTCTTTCCTACAGAGTTTTCTTTCCTACAGAGAATGAAGACGATGAGCAAGAAACAGACCTTGTTTGCCCCTCTCCTCACCTCTCAAGAGGAACAAGATAACAAGGTTGCTGGGATATCCTTTGGAAGATTAAGGTAGAGAAATAAGAGAAAGATGCATGCAGTGGAAAGAAAACCATTTCTCAAGGAAAGGATCCTGTGGAGATTTCTGTGAGGGGCAGAGGTTATATAGATGGGAGAGTTTGTGCATAACATGATTTTGTTTATTTTAAACCAACTTATATTACAAAATATTCCCCTGACTCTAAGAACTTTCATAAAGTATTTGACTCAAATCATTTTTTTTTTCCAGTTTGAATTTCCTGGTTGATACACATATTTAAATATATCTGAGAGAAAACATAAATACTGTTCAAAGAGAAGTTTAATATGAAAATACTTAACTGGAAATTATGTCATATGGCCTCGATTTAATTTTTAAGCATAGTATGAATTGAAATTTTTGCAGAATCATTTTATTTCATGAAGTATTTTTCGTGTTTGTAGAACAGTGCATTACAATGGGATAAGTTTTCATGCAGTTTCTTTGATAAGCACCAGCTCAGACTTATTAGGATGAATGGAAACTAGGAAAGTCACAATTCAAACCATGAATTTCAATTTTTCTAGACTGCTAAAACCCTGTTAATTGTTAATTGACAATAGTGGTATTGTAATTAGAGAACACCAGGAATGATTTCCTATGTAGTCATGTTATGTTTTAAAATTGACCAAGCAACAAATTTTACACAGCGGTGCGGGAAGTTCAGCAATTTACTCCTGCAGTTAAGCTGATCAATTTTTCTCCCAGGAGATGAGTTATCTATATTCTATGGTATTTATGTGTAATAGAGGGTTTGTCAACATAGTTGCTATTGTATTTAATTTACATAGGCATTCCTTAATTGTTAATTTAACAACATTAATCCAATTAACTATATTAAGATTTGTGCATAATGGTGATTCTCTAATGAAACTGAAATTGCTTACATCCTCTGCATTTTTGGCTCATTATTATCACAAATCCAAATAAATTCTGTGCTTCTGTATCTTTAAGTTCAGATCAGTCAATGTCCTGGAAAGCACTGACTCTGCTAACGCTTGCAGTAAAATCCTGAAAAATATAGTAAGAGGAAAAATTTCTAGAAACATGAACTGAGATGGCAACATAAATTATTTATATCTGTATTTCATCTTTTCTTCATTTACTCCTGCCTCATAAGTGCCTACTAAAAGTTACAGTTTCTAAATTTCAGAAATGTTAGCTGGCTACAAAGTCATCCAGAAATAGCAGTTAACCTCCCAAGGGCACACCTAATCCTTGAAAACTATATATACCTTGTTGTATGACAGAAAATCTTTCCCCAGAAAAGTCCTTCTTGCTGAGCATAATTTTAACATGGATGACAATTCCATTTCCTTTACAGTAAATTATCTTTTGAAGTCAGGAGACATCACGAGTTTCACAGGAAACAACCAGATCTTATAGTTTCATCTTAAATATTGCATAGAAGTTTGGATGTTTATACATACTAGTAAAAAAAGTGAGTTTTTAATGTATATAAGTACATTGCCAGATATGGACATGTCTGTGTTAAAATTAATTACTTTTGAGATGTCCATTTTCAAATAGATATTTGCATGCCAGTTCTGAAGCTAACTCATTGCTTTGGACTCTGCTATCTTTTCTCTGTGAAAATAAATCTCATATTTCATTAGAATTTCAGCAAGATTCCTTGGAAAACAAACAAGCAAAGAAACAAAAACCAAAACAAGAAGTGTTTTTACAATAAAAGCAGGTCTGCTAGATGCAGGAGATTGACCTGGAAGACTACTGACTACTAAAGCTATGTACAGTATGCCTGCTGAGAAATTGTAGTTAACTAGAAGGCTGAAAATCCCTGCTGAGGTTGCTTCCAGAGTCCCTATCAGCTAGTAAAGTCTAAACACTTATTTACTTATTTCTGGCTTCTGTAAGATACCTCCAGGCACGTTACTCCCCCTGTGTTAAGGATCTTACAGTGCAAACATAGAGTTGCGTGTCCTCATTCAAACTTACAAGAAACCTGGGATCTTTATCTTATGATTCTTTCTGTTACAGCGACAAATGGCCTTGGCAGAAGGTCAGCAGTTTGTTAGTGACTTGAAGACATAGAGTTTGTTGCTGATAATTTAAAGGAAACTGACCTTTGATCTGTTTCTAAACATTATAACTGTGTAAACTTTCTCTCTCGTCTCCTTGACAATGACACCTTGTACTCAGCAGTAGCTGATTACCAGTCAGTTTTCAAGGGTTATGACAAAGTTGTAAAATACCTTGTCTTCTCACAGCATTTACAGCACAGATGGTTCCTTTTCTCAGTCCCTGAGGTTTTCTGTTTTGCGTGCAGCTTATAGTAATGCAATTGGGACACATCAAACTTTTTGGACAAACAAGCAGAAAAAATATTATTTATTTAACCAGTATGCCAGTTAGATATACCCATTCTTAACTCAGTCATATTACCATCTCTACATTTGTTACTTTTAGATTGGGACTGTTTTTCAAATTAATTATGTAGGCCCAACTTTCACCACTCTCAATGGCTTTGTATACTACATTCTTGTTAAAGAATCATAGAATCCTTAGAGTTGGAAGGAACCTTTAAAGGACACCTAGTCCAACTCCCCTGCAATAAACAGGGACATGCACAGCTAAATCAGGTTGCCCAGGGCCTGATCCAGCCTTGTCTTGAAAGTCTCCAGAGACAGAGAATTAACCACAACTCTATGCAACATGTTCCAGTACTCTGTTGCTCTGACAGTGAAGAATTTCCTCCTTGCCTTATATTGAACTTCCCGTGTCACAGTTTCTGCCCATTGCTCCTTGTTCTAGTGTTGCTTGCCACTGAAAAAAGTTCACCCCCATTGACTTGCCTCCTGCACTTCAGATGTTTATGAACAGTGATGAGATCCCCACTCAGCCTTACCGTGTAAAGCAAAACTGCACATGCAAGCAAAGCAAAATAAGGAATTCATTCACTCTTTCATACTGGCAGGTAGATGTCCAGCCACATCCAGAAAAACAAGGTTCATCACATGTAGCATTTTTTCAGGTGGACAAACACCATTGCTTGAAACATCTCCCCATCCTCTTTCTTTCTCCCAGCTTATTTTTGCTGAGAACAGTGCCATATGGTATGCAATATCCCTTTAATTAGTCTCGGTCATCTGTCTTCATTCTGTTCCCATTCATACCCTTGTACATCCAAGCTTCTCACTGGCAGAGCAGGGTGAGAAGCTCTGCGAAAGCGTGGCTCAGCAGCAACAAAAGTATGCGCTTGCTGTCAACAATCTTTTCATCAAAAATCTAAAAGATGCATCATATGAGAAAATTAACTCTCTCACCATCCAAAAACGTGACAACGCTTCTGAGTAAAACAGGATCAGGACTGGTTTCTGGCCTAAGAACAACATGCGCAGCCTAGCTGCATCCCCACTACATAGGTCTGGATTTTAGTGTTCTACTGGAGTTCAAATTGCTCCTCTGAAGTTGAAAATGCGAATAATTTTTTTTTCGCTACTCAAACTATCTGAGATGGAAATAGAACTGTACCCACTATATGATATTCTTATATCATGAAAATTTAGATATTGCATCTAAGTTGAAGAGATGTGGATTTGATGAATGGATCATTTGATATATAAGAAATAGGCTGGATGGCCACATTTAAAGCATTTCAGAGAAGGACAATGTCCTGATGGAGACCAGTGACGAACAGTTTCTATTACAGGTTCATTAAAGAATAGTACTGTTTAATCTCTTCATTCTTGTCAGGGGGACTGAGTGCGAGTTTGAGGATGACACCAAACTGAGTGGTATGGTTGATTTGGTATAGGATAGTGCTACCATCCAGAGAGAATTTGGCAGACTTGAAGAGTGGGCTTATGTGAACCTCATGTAGTTCAACAAGGCCAAGTGCAAGGTGTTACACCTATGTCAGGGGAAGTCATTTGTATTAGCACTAGTGACAAATATGTTGAGAGCAGGCATGAAGAGAGGGACATGAGGGTAATGGTAGACGAAAAATAAGATATGAGCTATCAATGTACACTTGCATCCTGGAAGGCCTGCGTCCTGGAAGGCCAGCTGAAACCCGGGCTGCATCAACAGAGGGATGGCCAGCAGGGAGAGGGTTGTGATTGTCCCTCTCTACTCTGCCTTTGTGAAGCCTCATCTGGAGTATTGCACCCAGGTACAGAGCCCCCAATTCAAGAAGGATGCAGAGCTTTTGGAGAAGGTCCAGAGAAGGCCTTGAAGATGATCAGAGGGCTGGAGAACCTCTCCTATGTAGAAAGGCTGACGGAGCTGGGCTTGTTCAGTGTGGAAAAGAGAAGGCTTCGGGAAGATGTTATTGCAGTCTTCCAGTACTTACAAAGGCCTCTAGTAATAGAACAAGGGGAGAAGCTTTTAAACTAAAAGAGAGTAGATTTAAACACAAGAAATAATTTCTTTACTCAGAGGGTGGTGATTGAACAGGCTGCTGGGAGGAGCAGTGGATGCACCAGATCTGGAGGTGTTCAAGGCCAGGTTGGATGAGTCCTGGGTTTCCTGGTCCATGACAGGGGATTTGGAACTGGATGATCTTTAAGATCCCTTCCAACCCAAATGATTCTATGATTCTGTGATTCTAAGATTCTTTGATACGTACAGCAGGACTAAATATTTAGTAAACTGACGCTCGTAATGACACAACTGTTCTGGAGAACTGATGGACAGGGATGATCTGCAGCCTATAAGGAGTTTTCTTTTGTGTGTCTTGTCAACAAACCTGTAAGGCATCCTCTCAGAGAGTGCTAGGTGATGAGGCAAAACTGGGCCAAAGAGCATGCTAGAAATTACAGAACATGGATTAAAAGTGACACGGTGCCAAAGTCCCTCTACCTTTTTTATCTGTTTATATAGAAACAGAATGGGATCAATTGGATCAAATGTAGTTTTCTGTATTCAACATCTGATCCTAAATGACTTTAAAGCAGAATAAAAAATGTAAATGTAATAAAGATCTGTTTCTGTAATGTAAATGATATCATTCTAATGATGACAAGTAGATCAAGTGAATTTGCTTATTTCTCTTCATCGACCAACAAAGAAGCCAGAGTTTAAATAAACAAATCCATATTGTAACCTCTAAAGTTAAACTAAACCGATTTAAATTGTTTCCTTTAATTATGTTTATTTACATATCTGCTTTTCAAAAGCATGAGGAGTATATAATTTTTGCAGTCTCCAGTAAAAATTTAACTGTATTAAAATGCATATCTAAATGTCTGCAATATAGAAAACAGCAAGCAACTTTTTGTAAGAACTTCTAGGGTTTTACTTGATGTTTTCCCTTCTGGTTATTAAAACTCAAAGAGTATAAGGATCCTAAATCATGCAGAAACATACCTTGCTAAAATATTTTTTCACTATCATGCTTACCAGGATTTCCAACATTCATTATCATCCTATCAATCCTCTAAAAAGATAATTCAAAAGGCAAAATTAACCAGACTAAAATCCTGAATTCCTATGCAATCAAAACAAAGGAGATGTGCAAAATTTTGTATTCCTACTTTTGTTAATCCAGTATTGTCTTACTCTTATCCGATCCTGCTCAAACATCCTCAAGACAAAAGGCTCATTAGCCAAATTAAAGGAAGTCTCATTTAGTGAAACCAGTGAGAACTCTGTTTTGTTGTATATTTCCCCTCTTGTTTTCTTTTTCTTTATTTAATTATGATTTATTTTATTTTATTTTGTTTTATTCTGGGGTTGGGAATGTTGTTACTGTAGTTCCACGTATCCACACATTATTAAAAGTTGTCATGGAAATGAGAAGATGTGTGAGTGAGCTTGATGTTCTTGGACATTAAAGATCCCCATTTTTCTGTCAAAGTCATCAAGAGGAATATTGTCACCTTACTAACTCTATGAAACCCTTTTGTATCTTCTGTTAGGAAAAAAAAATACAGAAAGAAAGAAGTCCTAGTTATGTCTCTGTTTTCAACTGTAGTAATAGCTTATTTGGGAGCAGACTTCATCAAGCACTGCTGTGTGCACAGCACTTTCCCAGTAGCCTTATGCCTGCCAAGCAATACTTCATCACAGCAAAGGGCTTGGATCAACATGATCATTATTTTGGACAGAGACAGAGTAAAAGCTGCAGGTAAAAAGAGGAAACACATTTTGACAAATATCTGTAGTACTTGTAATCCCCTGGTACTATGCCTTGAGTGATGGATTTGTGTTCATATGGCAATAAACAAATATGTTACCAGCCCTTCACAGAAGCCTACCTTTTGAGCACTTTCTTTCAATCTTTAATTCCCCCAGGATTGATTACTGGCACTTAGGACTAACCATGTGTTAATGCAGATGTATGTCAGTTAAAGGGAAAGCCACGAGAGTGACTGACAAGCTTATTTCTCATTGTCTCCATACTCCAAAACAGCTTTTTGTGCTCTTCTACACATTTTACATTTCTGCTCAAACTCATCTCTGAAGTGGACAGACTTAGTAGGTCATTCATGGCAACATACTTCTAAGAGTAAACCTGAGGCCACTAACACTATGTTAATTTTTCTACTCAAAAGAAATTGTTGCTGTAAGTAGTCCTCATGTGAGAATGTACCCTAGTGCCTTCAAAATAAATAGTGTTTTTCTTTCAGTTATTATTTTAATAGTTCCCTTTATAAATTAAGTAGGAAATTACTGGAAAAGAATGACAGACTAATGCATTCAGAGATAATTATTTATTTTTTAAAGAAATATATTTATTTTGAGAGTTGGATGGAAAACTTGGATTAAAAAAATTAATTGGTTTTGTGAGAAAAAAATTACTTATTGAATACTACATTTTGTTCTATAAATCAAGAGAGAGCTGATTCCTTATTTTATTGGCAGCACTCACAATCATGCAAGAAATCAATGTAAAGCAAGTGTGCACACCCGTAAAGGTAAGAGTTGCTAATTTTAGCATCAGTAACTTCCATCATACTAACACAATACAAAAAAGTATATCCTGCCATTTTTATGTATAATTGTATGTATAATGTATAATGCATAATTTGCATTTAGCCAAGGAAGGAGCTGAAAAAAATAATCAAATGAGCCATCAAAACCATTGATTGTATTTGATTGCTAAAAATGCTATCTATGAAAATTATGCAGGTGATGATTGTGGCTGAAGAGTGGCTGCTTTCTCATGACCTTCTTTCCACAGTAGTTGATGCATTTGTCCACTGCTGACACATAGGGAATATGTGCAGATATGTCAACTGGATATGTAATGCTGTACCAGAAGTGCAAATGTGTCAGAGGTCCACAGACTGGTGATACAGAGGCACTGCAGGTGAGATTTGTGCGGTTTGCTATGAAGGAGTTATCTGTTAAATAACAGCAGGATCTCTGTTTTTTGTCTTTAATCCTACTGTCTTTCACACCACATAGCAATTGAGAAAATACTTGTATTTTATATGTGGGGGGGAGAGAAAGATCCTGCCTGATGATAAGTGCCTTAAAATGTGAATTAAAATAAGGTATCAGTTAGCATTTTTTTTTTTAAATTAAAACTTCTCTGTATATGTGAATTGTTTTAAGGAGTTTCTACTCTGACTTGCAGTTCTCAGTAAAGTGTTTAAACAATTCAGAGAGTTCAAGCAAAAACATCTTCAGGTTCGCTGAGCAGGAAAGAAACTGTATTCTACACACTTGTAGTAGGAAATCCTATGGAAGCAGTATCGGTTCCATCTGCCTGTTAAAAGGGAATGAACTGAGCCCAGAGCAGTGAGAGGTCTCAGACTTATGCATATGAGAAAATCCTCCTGTTTTTGGGGCCGGGCAGCAGACGGTGGGAGAAAAAGTGAGAGCCATATTATTTTCTATTCCTCTTTTCCACTGCATTCAGAATGAGGGGATGAGAGTAGTTGGGAGTCATCAAGCTTGCATGAAGCCAGCATCCTGGCTGTGAGAATTGTTGTCTTTTTTTGCACATTATCCTTGGTGAGAAAAATAAAGAACAAAGTACTTTCACACTCCTCCAAGATGGAAATGTTCAAAGAACTATCTAGACATCAACACATAGGAGAAGGTTGAGAAAAGTTAAAAACAGTGCATTTTTCCGCCATAACTCTGTAGAATCACGACATAGGTATTATTGTTCACAATGACAAGAAACATAGGTTAATTCTTAGAATATTGTCCTACTCAAGAAATAATAAAAATTTCACTGCCACTTATCAAAGCAAATTTAAGAGTTTTCAGTGTACAGTCATATATTATGTAATGTCATTTTTTTTGAGAGAGAAAATTAAGAGTCAACAAGTGAAGATACAGGTACAGGTTTTCCATAATATGAAAGTGGATGCAGTGAAATATACACATTTCTGCTTAATTTGCCATGTCATAGAATCACAGAACCATAGAATGGTTTGGGTTGGAAGGGACCTTTAAGGTCATCTAGTTCCAATGCCCCTGCTATAGGCAGGGACACCTCGCTCTAGACCAGGTTGCTTAAAGTCCCACCCAGCCTTGCCTTGAATGCTTCCAGGGAGGGGGCATAGCGGTTTTAATTGTACTTACTGTGATAGATATCTTGATCTGGAATTCATTATCTAAGGGTTTTTTATGGTTTAATTAAATTATTTCACTATAAGTCCATTGAATGTTCAAGAAAAATTGTATTTATTTCATGTTTTTAAATTATATGAGCATTTTTCCTGTGTTATGTGCAGAATGCATGGGCTGACATATGTTGTAACACTATCGTTACATACCTACATATTGTTCTGATTAGCAAATAAGGAGAAAACTGCCTGCTGATTGGTTTTCCAGGCTTCTCCAAATTGCCAACAGAAGCTAGTATAGGGAAGATAGCCTTTCCATGTGGCTGCTAGGTATTGGAAATCAAGAGGAAATGAGTTCCAAAGTAATCTAGATCAATATTACAGTGCAGTTCCATGATGATCATGGGATAAAGGACAATGTCTCTGTATATGCACACACTCCTGGTAGCTCTTTTCTTTACATTCAACATTACCCTATGAATGCTCCTCCAACTATGTACATACCAACACCAAACTTCTAGCTCCTGCCCATGGCAGATAGCACCACTTATGTCCCAAATGCTTGACAATCGCATCATTATTACTTCCTAAACTCCGTAAATACACTATTTTCTTCTGACTTGTTGCTGGTACTCTTCACCTACCTACTTTCCTTCTGTTCACCTTCTTTCACCCATCTTTTGAGCTCTTAATGTAACTTCTTTCCCATTCTGCTTGATTTACTACTTTTTTATTAACGCTTCCCTATGTAATCTAATTCTGTGTGACTGAGGTAAAACAATACAATTCCTATCTAATTCATAATATAAGCAAATGTCTTGTAATAACATAAAGAGATAAATAAAAATGCAAATAATTTTTGCTATCGATACACGTTCTTTACATTCTTAGTATTTCTGAAGTTTTTAGATTTTTGTAGCTAGTCAGGGATGAGTAATTTCAGTGTGTAATACAGACACCTGCATTTGGACATCCTTTATTACTGCCTTAACCCTAAAGTCAGTGATGTTGACATCCAGAAACTAACTCATCAAAAATTTAAACCATGCCTCAAGCAGGACATGAAACAAGGTACAGAGGTTCAGTGAAGCAGAAAACACAGTACACTGAACTGCTGTGCTGACTCCAAGGAAAGGAAGGTTTTGGAAATATGGCAAAATTCATTAATTTTCGTTTAAAATATTTAGTATTCACTCTGGAGGTGTGAAATTGGCTGGGGAGAAATACTTACTCTGGAGTTCAATCTGCTCAGGCAGAGATTTTTTTGGTAGGTTCATTCTTCTGAAACCTTATAGCTAAAAGTACCTGCAGAGGAGAAATACAGAGAAAAAGCCTAAAGCGCTGCTTCAGACCCATCATATGTTTGGATTTTAAGTGTTGTTTTTTTGATGTGGAAGTTAACTATAAGTTCTTTCAAACGAGAATTGGATTTTTGTATTATTTGTCATTTATTGAGTAGTATCATTTCATAAAAAGTATTGCGTTACTTTTAATAATTCCTGCAAGCATTTATGACTGTTTGTTTAAAAGTTTCATTCCTCTTCAGGTTTCTATCTCTTTGTGGAAGAACTTAGATATTTTACTTAAAGAAAAAAAAAAGGTTACAATGCATAACAATTAGAGATACATAAAATAATTAATATTTTATTAAATATAATGATATGTATTTAACCTCTTTCTATATGTAGCTAGTAACTTCCTTCCTTCCTTCCTTCCTTCCTTCCTTCCTTCCTTCCTTCCTTCCTTCCTTCCTTCCTTCCTT
>NC_034438.1:60993423-61001535 GCF_002078875.1 Numida meleagris
TTCCTTCCTTCCTTCCTTCCTTCCTTCCTTTTTTTTTTCAACTCTTAGATCTTGTTATAATAATTCAGTTGAATAATGTCATAATTTAATACAGTAAAAAAAATAGTGCTAGACTGAAAGTTCAAATGGACTTTCTCATACCTGTGCACAGTAAGTTGTCTTGTTAATGGAAGACCATAGCTAATTTTGTTCTTAATTTTTAAATGAAATATAGCTTTTGTCGTATTCTTCTGGTACTATGAAAGGAAAATATTTTCCTTATTTTCCATAAACACCATGTGTTAAAAACATTTCTGCAAAAAGTATCCTGTTTTGGAGGAAAACATAGAAAAAATATATAAAGAAGCAAAAAGTAAGAAACTGTCAGCTTGTCAGAAAACAAATACATTAGGAAGACTCATGAATCTAAGACAACCCATTTTGAGGAAAAGAATTTCCTCCTGGTATATGTGAGTGCAACTCAGCACCTGCATATTTTTTTCTGAGAACATCCCTGCAATCTGATATCACTTATATTCACTTACAAATGCAAAGTGAATAGATCCCAAACTGATAATAAACCAAGAACCATTGTTTCCTCATAGTATTTGCCATTTGTATTAAACACACCAGAAATTTTTCAGCCTTCTGGTTTGCTTGTATTTTACACTTTAACAGCGAAAAGAGACATAAGAACAGATGTTGGTGTGCTACTCCTTGCCTTCAAAGCAGATTGAATCTTTTGTTACTGTCATTCGCAGGCTATTGTGCTCAGACATTTACTCTGGAATTTCCTTAGCAACACCATGAACTATGCTTTATGAGAGATGTTGGTGAGTGGAAATGTTATTAAATAAATCTTGATATTCATCCCTTTATGCTTTATCTGCATGACACTTTATTAAAACAACTATAAATAGGAGTTGGTGCATTTTCCATATAATAGCAAAACAAACCTGTTCAGCCTATTCCTTGTAGAGTTTGCATTTGCATTAGAGCATTGCACACTTTCCACGCTGTACGACAACTATCTTATGTTTCCACTTCAGATACGTCTTCCTCAGAAGGAAGTAAACTAAATCCTTGTACTTGTTCATGCTGATGTGCCAAGGTAGATACCATTAATAGTGCCTACAAAAATGATTCACTGTAGTCAAACACCTTTCTCTTTCTGGCTGCAGTACGGTTTCTTTGGATGACCTGGAGGATGGCATGTGACTATAAACTTGTTTGTAGAAACTTACACAATTCTGATAGCTGGGCTGCTCTTTCTGGAGCATATCTATCACATGCTTATTTGAAAAAAATATTAACCTTTTCCAAAATTATTTGTAAAAATATCCACTATTGCACAAGAGGATAATATATGAAACACGCCACACTCTAAACAGTTTTACCTGTTTACTTTCAAAGATCATACTCAAAGATGCTGGATGCTTCATTTGAGTGAAGCATTTCTTACTCCTCTATTTTCTTACACAAGATATTTCTTGTTATAGTTCGTATTAAAACTCATTTTCGAATACCTTATTTGCTTCTGGCTTCTCAGGAGCACTTAATGCAAAGTTCAAATGTTGAACAGAAAAAAAAACACAGAAAACTTTAATATTTTGTTCTTTGCCATTATAAAGCAGCTCAGCTGATCTCATTTATACTCCTACAGCAGCCTACAAAGTAGGTGAATCTTGTCTTTAGTGGAAAAGCCTAGAACTGCTGCAAGAAGGAAATTTTAAAAATCAGAGGTGTTTGCTTCATACTTTGCTGTTTTCCTGTTTTCTCTGCCCTGCTCAAGCAATTAAAATTTAAGCTTTTTTAAAATATCAGATTACTCACAGTAAAATTGTTTTAATAGTCATTGTTATTAGTCAGCCTGAATTTTCTCCTTTCTCAGAATGTTTTCACTTACCATTTTGCTGAAAGAGAACTTTTCAATGCCTGATTGTCAATGGTTTACAGGCGTTCAGCCCGGTTCCGTGACAAATGGGACGGGGGACCCACGGACCCATGCCCTGGGAAAGGGAAAAGGGAAAAAAGGGTAGGGAGATGGGCCTGAGAGCAAAACAGCGGCAACAATCTGAGGAGAAACAAACTAATTTACTAAATAAGATATCAGAATGCAAAACAACACACTATAAAACAATATAATTACAATTTAAGCTGATAAATCCAATACTGCAAGAGAAAATGTCCAAAAATCAAGGTAGGCCTTACTCTACTACTGACAATAAGATGGCTGCGGAGCAAGGTGCTGCCAGGACAAGAGACAGGTGGAAAGAGAGCAAGGTCTTGTGATCTGCAAGTTTTTATCTTTCCCTCTGGCTGGAACACAGTAACAGAGGAGCAAAGTACCTTGGGGAATGCAGTAGTCCTCTTCTGAGAACCGGGTAGATACACTACATGATGTTATGATGTGGAATACCAATAACCGAAAATCATAAAACCATGACACTGATATAAATTTTAATTATCTTACTATTTTAAGTGCATTTTGAAATGAGCCACTACAGAGATACAACTTAACAATTGCTAAGGAACAGCAGTGGGTCTGGAAGTTAGCGTGGCTTAGCATGGCTTTCTCATTGTTTTTTACTGATTATTTAAGTGATTACCCTCTGGCGTCAGGGGTGATTTGCATTTTGTTTACCTTTATGATTTCTTTGTCTTGAGATTCAGTATACACAAAAGCAAAGTTAGAAATTTAGAAACTGTATGGCATGTGTGTCCAACCTTTTGGCTTGTCTGGGCAGCATTTATTAAATAGAAGTTGTCTTGGGCTGCATATACGTAAGTTGCACTGTAAGTATTGCCTCCTATTTATTTCCATGGAAACTACAACTGATACAAAGAGCACAATAACACTATGTGGTAGAGCAAATTCTCAGCAACAAAAAGTTCTTTTCCAGCATAGCCACTACCATTAGTTGTGCATTTTTGCCAGCAATGAACAAGAGCCTGCATGTCATGTTTGTAAAAATCTTCATGACCATCCTGAACATGACTTGTCTTTCACATGTTCATGGAGGAATTCAATGACGTGCTCATTTTTTATTTCTTTTTCAATTGGTTGGAAACAGAAATGCTGAAGTACTAAAAGGCTGACTCCTGTTCTTACCCCTGCCATCAGAATGGTTCCAAAGAACCTTTATCAATCAGGTGGTAGCCGCTTTATGTATAAAAATATAAATATAAATATATACATAAAAAATCTGCACCAGTGAAGGTGACCCATTGTTGCCACTGCTAAAACACACCATCTGCTGCCTCACTGTACTCACATCCACTGGCTGGTCTCCAGAAGCATTCAGCAAGCACTGGTTTCAGTGAGTGCAGTTTTTCTCCTTCTGGAGGAATTCAGTGCCACATCTTTGCTTCATACCCACTTCTATGTCAGGTGCCATTTTGTCAGACTGCCCTTCTGCTGCTGTCACATGGCAACAAAATATAACAGAATATTAGTAGGAGGGTTCGATCTCCACTGCCATATCACCAACATCTGCCTTGGAAATCATAGGCCAGCACAATAAAACAGGAAGTATTACATTTAGAGCAGCTCTAGTAAAAAATACAATATAATAAATATGTAATTAACAAAACATTTACATTTTTGTTATTTTTCTTAAACCATTAAAAATTAGAGGAACAAAAACATAAAAGTAGTGAGATATTTAACATTGTTTTTGTGAAACTAACACATCAGTCTGGTTCAAAGGCAGTGGTTGCAGTTCTTAGTGAGATCTCAAGGTGTTCCTCAGATACTTTTTTGACAAATTTTTCACTTCCTGCTCTTCATCCTTGAAAATAGTTATTCAAAAAAGTATATACTGCCAAAAAGCAACAGCATGAGGAAGGAGTGGTTGAAGTGAGGAATATTTCTCTCTGCTAAAACTGGGATTATGAAAATCTTCACCAGCAAGGGCTCTAGCCGCGCAGCCCAAGTTGCAGAAAGCAAAGGTATGAAGTAGGAGAAGGAAGTTCTGCCTGTGATGATCAGATTTGAGACCATCTAAAGAATCTGAAAGTGCACCTGAAGGACACAACAAGAAAGGTCATATCAGTTTGGTGAAGTTCCAGCTGACTGGAAAAGAGGAAACATAAGCTTGTATTGGTAATGGGGATTGCCTTGACCCAGGTGCAAGATCTTGAATTTGGATTTGTTGAACCTCATGAGGCATTCCATCTCTCTCATGTGTCAATCGCACCCCATAGCTTGGTGTCATCTGCAAACTTGCTGAGGGTGCACTCGACCCCAGTGTCAATGTCATTAATGAAGATAATAAAGAGTATTGGCCCCAACACCCATCCCCTGGGGACATCACTCACCACCTATCTCCATCCAGACACTGAGCCCATAACCACACTCTTTGTCTTGATCCTGCAGCCAGTTCTTTGTCCATTGAACAGTCCACCCATCAAATCTATATATTTCCAATTTGGAGTCAAGGATGTTGTGGGGTACTGTGTCAAAGGCCTTACTGAAATCGAGGTAAATGACATCAGTTGCTCTTCACTTGTCCATTGATGCAGTAACACCATCATAGAAGGCCACTATGTTGGTCAAGCAGGATTTGCCCTTGGTGAAGCCATACTGGCTCTCTTGTATCACCTCCCTGCATTCCATGTGCCTTAGCATATCTTCCAGGAGGATCTGTGCCATAATCTTCTCTGGCATGGAGGTGAGACAGACTGGTCACTAATTCCCGGAGTCATACTTTTTACCCTTTAAAAAATGAGTACAATGTTACTTTTATTCCAGTCACTAGCTACTTCACCTGATTTCCACAACTTTTGAAATATCATAGAGAGTGGCTTGGCAACTACATCAGCCGGTTCCCTTAGGACTCCGGGACACATCTCATCAGGACCCGTAGTCTTGTGGATGTTCAGATTCCTCAGGTGGTCATGAACATGATCTTCACTTACAGTAGGAGGGATGTTGCTTCCCCAGTCCCTTCCTACCAAGCCAAATGTTTGAGGAATGTATGGTGAGCATTCATCAGGGAAGACTGAGGCAAGTACCTCAGCCTTCTCCTTGTCTGTTGTTACCAGCCTGCCTGTGTCACTCACTAGGGGGTGGGTACGCCCTCCTGGACTTTCCTTTTCTGGTTGAGGTACCTGTAGAAGTCTTTCTTGCTCTTTTTGGCATCCCTTGCTGAATTCAGTTCAAGCTGGGAGTTTGTGTTGCCAAAAAATGACGAATGAAGATGAAATTCAGTGCTTGGTGTTAGATGCTTGGTGACAGGGCACTCTGAACATCCTTCAGTCACTGGCACAGTCACTTTCTGCTGTGTCACCACTACCAGGCACCTTGCACCTGTTTCTCTTGACATGTCTTTCTTAATTTGCATGGCTCTATTACATCCTACTGTCCTTTTGTTAAATATCATCCTCTTGATTTCAATGTTTTTTTTTATGGACTTTTTTTCTTTTTCAGTAACATTTCATTCTATGTTTATATCGGAAGTGCCACTTTAAATCATTTGCGTTATTGATGCCACACTCTATCATTTATCTTTTCTCTTTTTTTTAAATAAGCAACTTTTTGTTTGCTTGTTTATACTTTGCTTGGGCTTTCTTTTGATTATCTATCATGTTTGAAAAAAATTTTCCTAAATTTCTGAAGAGTTACCTCTTTATCACTTCTAAGTTATCTTTAAAACACTTTTTCCTCTAATTTTTTTAGAAAGTCATTCAATAGTGAGGTTGCAGGTATCTCCTATTTTTCAACCCTTAATTTATATTTATCTGTTCCTTCTTGTGTTAGCATTTAAATAGTTTAGATAAAGATTTTTTTTTTAATGTTCCTGTCATAAAGTCTTGTGACATGAATTTAAGGGTATTAGGTTGCATATTCACATGTAAAAAGATTAATAAACAATAAATAAATATTTATCATTTTATCTGTTTCCTTTTAATCCAGCTAGGAAAATAATCTTTTTCTCTTCCACATCATCTTTAGTTACAGATCTGCAGAGATAATTACAGGAAAAGTTTATGTCATTACCTCCATTTCACAGATGAGGGAGCCACTGAAGGGAAAAGAAAGGGACTGGGAGAAAATAACACCTCATCCTAACCTGAGCTGACACTGCTTAGTATTTTCAAGCACCTGCAGGTTTTCTTCTGTCAAAACACAAGTGCAATTTATTTAAAGCATAGATGGACCCATCTGTTTAAAAGGTGATGTTGTTTTTGTTTTTTTTTTCCTTTTGCTACTAATGGCAATAGGATTAATTTTTTATTATTTTCATCTTGATAAGTAAATGTCATCGTGCATGGCAGAATCACTTCTGCAAAGAAGATAACATTTGCTTTTCCTGAGCTTTCTCTGCAGAGGTGCAGAGGCATAAGAAGAATGCAAGTCTATTAATTCAAGCAGCAGGAAATGCATGCTCATCTGAGGACAGAAGTTGTACGTAGTTTAATTTCAGTGTACAGTCATTTCAATGACATATGTGTTAAGTCTTTTAATGAACAAGCACGGAAAGCAAGTAGGAAAAAGATTTGCCTTTGATATTAAATAAGTCAAATAATACATTTTGCAAAATATGAATCATAGAATGGCCTGGGTTAAAAAGGATCTCAAAGATCATCGAGTTACAACTCTCCTGCTGAGTGCAGGGTTGTCAACCACTAGACCAGGCTGCCCAGAGCCACGTTCACCTGGCCTTGAACACCTCCAGGGATGGGGAATCCACAACTCCCCTGGGCAACATGTTCCAGTGTGTCACCACCCTCTGTGTGAAAAACTTCCTCCTAATATCTAACCTACATCTCCTCTGTGTTAGTTTAAAACCATTCCCCCTTGTCCTATCGCTATCCACCCTCATGAACAATTGTTCCCCCTCCTGTTTATATGCTCCCTTCAAGTATTGGAAGGCCACAATGAGGTCTCCCCGGAGTCTTCTCTTCTCCAAGATAAACAAGCCCAATTCCCTCAACCTTTCCTCATAGGAGAGGTGCTCCAGCCCTCTGACCATCTTAATGAAGACTATGAACATGACTGAATTCTGAGAACGAGATATTTAACTGGAAGGCAAGGGGGTCTTTCCAATACATTGTACACTGTAAATGGCAGGACATTTGCACAACTAAAAATCTGAACAAGTTTTTATATTTTTCATGTTTCTTGAGAAGTAGCAAAGGTCCTGAAACAATCATGTTACTGAGAAAATTCTAAAATATGCCTTGAGTACAAAAGCTAACTCTCAAAGTGATTTACATTCCCATAAAATGTAAACCCAATGTTCTCACAGAGCTGTAAATAGCATTATTAAAAGTGCTCCCTTGGTAGAAATGATAATCATTTTAGTTTCTTGATTTTACCTGAGTCTCTTAAAACTAACTTCTGACTTCCATGTCACTGCAACCTGAGCAAGTCTCAGAAAATTATTTTTCCTTCTTTCAGGAGAAAGGTAAATTACACAGAAGCCAAATAAATTGTTATTTATTTAGGAGACAAGTTGCTAGATAGCAGCCCTGCAAAAAGGGACATGGGGCTGCAGGTGGCAGCAGTGCCCTCGCAGCCAGGAGGGCAAATGCATTTTGTGATGCATTAAACATACTCAGTCAAAAGAAGTGATTTTCCCATTATGTTCAGTGCCAGTGCAGATTTGCCTTGAGTACTGCGTGCAGTTCTGAATTCCACAACATAATATGAATGCTAAGATCCTTAAAGAATCCAGAAGAGGCACCACAGATGACATAAGTAAGGCATGACCTGTGAGGAGAGGCTGAGGACACTCGTGTCATGCAGTCTGGAGAAGAGGAGGTCAAGAGGTGATCTCACTGCTCTCTGCAGCTCCCTGAGGAGCTGGGAGATATCAGGTTTTACTCCTGGGCACCAATGGCAGGACACGAACAGCATAGAGCTGAACCAGAGGAGGGTCAAACTGGGTACTGGAAACATTTTTGTGCTGTCTGAGTACTGGAATATGCCTCCTAGAGAGGTGACTGAGGCCCAATTCCTATCAATTTTCAGAAGGCACTGGGATAATGCCTATAATGTGCTTTACCTTTTGGTTTGTCCTGATGTGATCAGATAGTTGGACCAGACGGAATTTGTAGGTACCTTCTAATGGAAATTCCCTTCCCTTCCCTTCCCTTCCCTTCCCTTCCCTTCCCTTCCCTTCCCTT
>NC_034438.1:61001642-61131660 GCF_002078875.1 Numida meleagris
TTCCCTTCCCTTCCCTTCCCTTCCCTTCCCTTCCCTTCCCTTCCCATCTACAGACTGCTGTGCCTGACTTAAGCTTATGTTACTGCTGTCTAACGAGTTGTGAAGAAGAGTAATGTTAAAGTTTTCCTGTTTACAACTTCCAAATAAGAAAAAAAAATGGTTATGTTCTATGAAAATAACAAAGCCTGATTCTGTCATAAAAAGAAAAAAAAAACTGGTATATTTCTAGAGAAGAGGGATCTGAGGATTCCTCACTGATATGAAGATCAAACACTTTTGCAAGGTTTGTACAACTTTTTGGGTTAATGCTTGGTAGTGCTATTGATATGAGTGTGAAAGTTGTAAGTAGCTTGTATGGGCAAATAGCGCATGCTAACTCGTGACTTTTCCAATTCGCAAAATGTTCCATGACTCAAATCTGTTCACTAGTTTATTCATGACAGAGTGTAAAATTATTAACAGTGCAGGGAAGGGACAGGGAGAAAGTACTTCCAAACGCACTAACAGTGCTGGTACTTAAGTGAGAGAAGGCCTTGATTGTTTGAAGACATGACTGTAATCCCTTGACTAATTTAGGACTCCATGTAAGCTTGAAAGTAATCTTAGAAATCTTATAACTAGACAGGTAACCATGACAGAAGGTTGTGAAGAAACAGAGATAGAAAAATGGGATTTATCTGTTCGTGTTATTATAGATACTATATTACAGACACACATATCTGGTACAATTAATAGAGAAAAAAGGGATATTTCTAGATCGTAACATATTTTATCCTAAAATAGATTTCTAAAATAGATCAAATAAATTGCACCTATTTCTCCTGGACAACCGTAAAGGGAGTCCAGATAACTAGCTCAGATGTAGATGTCTGCATTATAGATGTCTGACATTAGGTGAGATGAAGAGGCTTTTTACAAGGTCATGCAAAATAGTAAAGACTGAGCCAGGACTGTGCACTGTCTCCTTCATCCTCTACAATAGCTTATGTTTTTTGTTTTTTGTTTTAATTTAAATTATTTAATATTTTTAATTACAATGTGAACAATTTACATGATTTTCTTTCACTTGATTAGACCCAGCTGGATTTAATAAAGTCTGCATAAGTTGATACATATTTTGAAGTTCCCAGATTGATATCCTATGTAATAACTGATTACATGCTTTTGATTGCACTATGAAACCTTCACTCTTGTGCTAGTGTCAGTCATCATGCCATAAATAGAACAGGCAGCAAAGAATTAAGATTGGCACCTTTTTTTCAATATATCTTCTCATCATAAGGTCTATCTCTTCACTATTTTGTTACTATTTTTCCTACTGCAGGGGAGCCCAATTTGAATAATAATTCGTTATTTCTACTAACATAGAGTTATCTTTTGGTTTAATTTCAATTCTGTCATTATTCTGGCTAGCAAGATGAATTAATTTTAACTTACTGGGAAAGATTAATTCCACCTGTAATAAAGAAAAATGGAGAAGAAATTAGAGAAATTTCACACAATATGTTAATAAATAAAATAAAATAATATATAACTTTTGTAATGATTGACAGTTTCTTACTTACATACACCATAATGTTATTGGTCTTTTAGAAAATGTTTTGTATTTCTAGACTACAACTATATTAGTATGGATAAGCCCATGCATTTGAAGGAAATGAGGCTGGATAATTCTCATGTGTTGAGTTGTTTTTTAGAGCTTATTCATATTTGGAAGACTTCTTTTTCCAGGTTATTCATAGAAAGAGTTTTACTTTCTTCCATGAAGAACTTTTGTGAAGTCGATGAGCTTGTTTTTGACTATGCCTTTAAAAGAATGTGAAGATGGAAAGATCCTTGGATTTTTTCACCCATAAATACAACATACAGGATATGGTTTATTTGGTTGCTGATTACGTAAATGCTTCTCATACACTTTGCAATGTTCATGTGTGATTCAGTCATGGAGTATACATAAGTACAGAGGAAAGCTGTTGAAATGAGACTACACTTAGTTTAAGGCAAAGACTCTGCCTCCACTGAAACAAACTTTTTTCTCTCAAGATTCTCTATGAAAACTTTGAAAGAAAATTTGAAGGTTTCCTCTGAGAATATATGTATTAAAAATATCATATTATGACTTTTAACCAAGGCATTGATGCCACTAGAAATTTCACAAAATCACAGAAGTGTTGAGATGTTAAGTGATTTCTGGAGGTCTTCTTGTCAATTCCCACAACCAGAGTAGGTTGCCCAGGCCCATGTCCAGGCAGCTTGTGAAGATCCTCACTGGGCAGCCTGTGACAGTGCTCCATCACCCACATAAAACAGAATTACCTGCTGCTGATCAGATAGAACCTTTGGTGTTCCAGTTTGTGTTTGTTGACTCTGGCATAGGCACCACTGAGGACAGCTTGTCTCTGTCTTCTTTTGTCCTCCCTTCAAGTATTTCTAGACATGAATGAAATCCTCCAAAAGATTCTCTAGGAAGAAAAGTCTCAACTCTCACACTGTTTCCAAATAGTGGATGTCCTCCTGTCCCTTCATCATCTTCGTAGTCCTTTGCTGGACTCTCTCAAGTTTGTCCATGTCTTTCTTGTACTGGGGAGACTGGAAATGGACACAATATGCTGTGTGTGACCTCATCAGTGATGAGTAGAGGGGGAGGATCATGGTCCTTGACAGTGTGTTGCCTAATGCAGTCAAGAATATAGTTAGCTTTATTTGCAGAAAGGGTTGGATCATATTCAATTTCTTTTTTATTCCACTGGGAAATGTTCCTATTCCAGGTGCAGAACTTTGCCATGTTCCTTATTGAACATCATGAAGTACATATTAGCCTATCCCTTCAGCTTGCTGAGGTCCCTCTTGATGGCAGCTTGACCTTCTGTTGTGTCTCCCACACTCTCAGTTTTCTGTCATCAACAAGACTGCTGAAGGTACTCTCTGCCTCATCATCCAGATGATTAACGAAGATGTTGAACAGGTTCAGAGTCAATATTAACTCTTGGGGTACTCCACTAGTTTTCAGTTGCTACTGGCCTCCAACTCAGCTTCATACCTCTGATCAGCCATTGTCCACTGTTTCTGGCCATTCAGCTATTTTCAATCTACCTCACTATGTACCCATTGAACCCATAATTCATCCTCTTCTCTTTGAGGATCTTAGGCAAACCAAGTTGAAAAACTTTATGGAAGTACAAGTTGCAATATCCACTGTTTTTCCTTCATCTACCAAACCAATGTCACGCATGACTTAACAAAACACAAGGAGACAGTGGGCATCATCTCAAATGATAGTCTAAATCAGTGCTTGTCACCTACTTAAGGAAAGGAAACCGTAACTTGGGCTTTGTCTACACATCCCTGGTACTAACTCACACTAGCAATGGTACATTTGTGCTGTGGTGCCTCAGATATTGCTAAATAACTGGCTTGCCTATGCAGAGAGCTACTTCCTACTGAAGACTGAGCCTGTCCATATAAATTTACCCTTTACAGATTTAGTGCTTGACATTCTAAACTGGTGCTGGATGATCCTTATATTTGCTGGTGGGTCTGGCTTTTTGAAGAACATTTTTCCTTCCTGGTGCTTAAGCTAGTACATTACAAATAGTATTTCTCTGTCAGTCTACAGCTGCTAGAGCTCTTCACTTTAGAAGGATGAAATTATGGTTTGGAAACTATGACATCTAGCCAGTGTTACTGGCCAGGGTCCTTATGATGAAAGCCTGCTCTGTCAGTATATATATATATATATTATCATGCTTTCTAACACTCATCATGGTAGTGTTAGCTTATTGAACACATGATAATCTAGAACAGGATTGATATTGGCAGGCATTGAACCTTATGTTTTAAGCAGAATCATAAATGTATAGGAAAAGCTAAAAACTTAGGTCACATAAGTACTAGAAAGCTCTAGTTCAAATACCTTATCATTACAGTTTCCACTTGTGTGTCTTTGTAGGCTTTTCCCCTTATCATACTTCTGAGGAGACGGCCTAGCCACATGATTTCCATGAGAGAGTTCATACAAGATGAAATGTTTTCTATTTCTTAAATTTCTGACAAAGTAGAAATTCAAATACTTTATTTTGACAATAGGAAAAAACCCTACAAAAACAACAAAACCTAGCAACAAGATGACAAAACCAAAGCTAAACGGCCCCCAGATCAATCAACCAACCAATCAAAAGCAGTGGAAGTCTTGGAAGGACCAAGAAAAAAAGAACAGTGGTCTCTGTATGAGTGACAGCATGTCCAGGCTGGAAAAATTCAAAATTTTCACAGGCACATTCTGAGGTACAAAAAGCAATCTAGCAGACTTGAAGGTTCTAAATGCCAACGATTAATTACCTGTAGTACTAAAGGTTTCCTATCAGTACTGTTACAAAGTCACTTTTACTGTCTGTGTCTACAATCACAAGGATTTTGATTGATTATCATTTCCTCCTGATGAAATTCTTTTTGAATATTTTATAATAAAAAGGTGGGATATATAGTAATTATAGGTATATAGTAACTACCTGTTATAATAATAAACATACATAGCAGCTGTAAGCAAAAAAAGTTTGAAAGTGAAATATAGAAATCCATCAGTCTAATATATTTGCTGAATTACTGAGGAAGTAACTTTCAGAAAGCGTTTCTTTGCATCTCTTCTTTGTTTTGTAGAACATATCCCCACCTGTCTCCACACTTTGTGCATGAACAAAGCACATTAGTAATATTTTATTTTCTACATTTCCCTTCTTCTCTCACGCTTTGGACCAAAACAATTCAAATGTTGTGGTGTATAAACTGTGTGCATGCAATTTATAGCCGTTTACTGGCTCTATATATATATCTATAGTTTTCTATATTTGCCAGTTTTACTAGTAGAGAATCTGAGCTGTATGACAGCAGGGAGCTATGCAATGTTATGTATCTGCTTTTCAAAACAGCTATATATAAATGGCTAAGCTAAAATTTAATTGTTAACCTTTTTCATAAGGGTAGAATCAGTGAAAAACAACATCAGATTATATAGAGCTAAAGAACAAATCTATTAATTATACTGATCAATAAGCCTTGCCATTATAGTATTTGGTTTCCAATTGAAAGGGGTGACAAATTGTAGTTTTCCATCCTGGAGCCTACATGATTTATTCATAGTATGTTACCACTTTCCAACACATTGTTATTTTTCTGTACTTTTTGTTCCCAATATGAGTTTTATAAAAACTAAAACTATGTTGATATTAGACATCAGATAGTACACATGAATTTTTCAGTAAGACATTAAATGAAATGACACTAACATTTCAAAGTAGAGATGGTGATATACATTATAAATGCAGTGATTGGTTATGCAGCCAATATAAAAATAATTCTATAGGCTTGTGATCTTCTACAGGAATAAAAATGAAATTAATTTAAAATTCACCCAAAAAGAAAATCTTCCTCAGTTTCTAGAGAAGTAATTTGAAATGCAGTGAGAATTTGTTATCTTAATTAATGATAAATTTGTTAAATTATTTAACATCCAGATGTCACTCTTAGTCTTGGCACCCATCAAATCCCATTGATATACCCTGAAATTTAATTGTAAATAGAGCTCTGCATTAAGATCAGGCCAGGATGCAAAACCTCTTTTTAGTCTGGACTGAAGATCTGAACTAGAAATACTATCTCTAAATTAGGTTACAACTTTTTTCTGATCTCCATTACTGTGTGTTGCATTGCATAGGCAGAATTACAAAACACTAATTAAAATCAGAAGACATTATCAATATCCATGAGTAACATTTTGTAATTAATTTCTCAGAAACAATATTTATTGCTTGCTCATCTCTCCCTGATTTATGACAAGCCTAAGATTACATGTAGATCATATGGCAATAGTAAAATGAAAGACGTTGTGAAAGGACATTAGTTAATAAGAAAATATAAAGAAACATGCTGAGATAGGCCTGCAAAATAACATGAAATTTATTAATTTCAGTTCATTGTGAAGCATATGTATGTAGTGTGAGGAAAACATATATTTTTTGAAGGAATCGCAAAGTCCAAAATTTATAAAAAGCATAAAGAGCTATTTGAAAATTGATATGAAAGTCCTGCTAGCACTACACCTGAGAGATTTTTATGCTGTCATTTGTAGCCTTGCACTGTCTGAATTGATTGGCAGCAGCTTCCAGGAAATAGTTAGCAAATGAACAATTTCCAAACCAGCTAGCCCCAAATGATGGAGTCATGAACTTGTGTAAATCTTTGGAAAAATATTTTTGACTACAGAAAGGCCAAGATTCAGAGCTGATGTTTTAAATACGTCCATCCTGATTATGTGCTAAAGGATAAATGCAGTGCTAGCTGGAAGCCTGATCACAGTCATAAATATTTAGGTAGCCCTTTCCACTTCCCATCAAAGGGGAAAAAAATGACACACAAGGACAAAACTAGACGGTAATGAAAGTCCATCTGTCTCTAAAGTGCCAGAAGGTTACATGAGACTTTGGGGTTTTTTTTGAAGGAACTAGAGGATATAGCTCAGAAATAAATGTAAAAACTCATAGCTCAGGTAAGCAAATCTGCCAAAGCCAGATTAATTTGCTTTATTATTTTTAATCCTCATGGATGATAAATTCTGGCAACATTATAATTTCACAACTGTTTAGAAGTATCCCTTTATACGTGTTTATGTATGTTCTAACCGGCAAATTTTAATTGTGTTGGCAAAAGAAAATGTATAAGCCCACTTGAAAATTTATTTCAGTTTAAGTTTCAGAGCATGGGAAAAAAAGCAAAGATGAAAAGAAAATCTTAAGATTATGCATTATCAAAACACAACTCTTGAAAATGTCTGGAATATACAGATCCACCATTGCATTTGGAAATTAAATTTTCATCTGCAGAGAAACAGGAGAAAATTACTCGAGTTGAACACAAATAGATTTGTGGTTTACTGAATTAAATATTATACATAACCCTTTATTTTGACTGATTTTCATAACTTATGTTAAAATGTGAATATCACTTAGTGAATGCTAATCCCCAGATATTTGGTTTGGGGTTTTGTGTGTGTGATTTAATAACATACATGTGGAGAAATACTATTCAACTGTTTGAATTCTGATTAAGAGCTTAAGTGCAGCTGATAATTTTCAAAATCTTACGAAAGGCAGCGTTTCCCTATTTTTGTTCCATTTGCTTCTTGGTAGTGAGGATTTGGTATGAAGGCTCTGCATCCAAGCTGATGTCGCAGTGCCTCTCAGATTGTCTCTTCTGTGTCTGTGGTGATCACTTAACAACCATTAGGGGTGACTGTCTTCACTCTGGGCTATATTATTTTTCATCTACCTGCCATTTTTTATCACAACAAATGCTTTTTCCAAATTTGATTTCCAGCCCCTGACAGTATTTTTAAAAAAAAAAAAAAACAAAAAAAAAACTTGTTTGGACATTTTTTACTTTCATCTTATTCAAAGATGAGCTGATAACTTCATGGTGTGAATGTAGACTAGGCAGCTAGGAGTAGTATCCTGGGGTCGCAGAATGGAGAGATGCTTGCAGTCTTTCACTAATAGGAATCTTAAAGATGCTCTGTAGTTTAGCGTTTTCAATTCTGAAATAATTACTTCAGCATATGAGATCAGATGCTCTAGTATACAGCAACGTGTTAAATGGGATATTTTCTACATTTTCTCAGTGAAATGAGTAAAACTGAAGAAAGCAATTATACCTTATACCATTATTATGTATTTCTTTTCTCACTCTGTCTTTCTCTTTTCTTATTTTCTGTTACTTTCCTCTGAGTTAGAAGTAGTGCAAAAGACTTTTGTTCCCTTCTTGATGACATGAATCTTGATGTTTTATTGTGAATGTTTGCTTCTGAAGAGGTTGTTCTATAACATGAGAAGGACCTTTCTGGTGTGATTTAAAATATTATTTGATTTGAAATTGTTAAGGTCCTTGCCTCTGTAGAGAACATAACTGTAAAAACATTCAGTTGATACTCAGAAATTTATTGTGTGTACATAGTGTCACTTTGTCTGACTTTTCAGTGGAAGCGTTGTTTACTGTCCTTGATCCAAGGCAGATTGTTCTGTAAGTATAGGGGCTGGGAAGAGAGAAACAAAGAAAACTGCATAATTTTCAGTCAATAAAGGAAAAGACAGAAAAAGAATAAAGATGTTATATAACTGATATGCTTTCTTGGATAATTGCTATATCTGGTTAATTGCATTTTTAAATAACATACTTGTGTGCAAATGTATATATACAAACAAGCTTTCTTTATATGCAATCAGACTTGTTTGTAAGCAGAACTCATTAAAAAATTCAATGAGCTGGTAGCTCAGCATGAGGAGCTGTATGCCTTGGCAGCCAGCAGGGCAAAATGCATTTTAGGGTGCATTAAACACACTCAGACAGTCAACATTCCAGCTGCGATCATCAAATCAACTTCTTATCCACCAAATAGTCCACCCTTCAAATTCATATCATTCCAATTTAGAGATAAGGATGTGATGTGGGACTATGTCAAAGGCCTTGCAGAAGTCAAGGTAGATGACATCAGTTTCCTCAAAGAAGGCCACCTCATGCTTCAGGCACCATCTTCCCTTGGTGAAACTGAGCAGGCAGTCTCAGATCACTTCCTTGCCTCTCATGTGCCTTAACATCTCTTCCAGGAGGATCCACTCCATGATATTCTCAGGCTACAGAGGTGAGGCTCACTAGCATTTAGTTCCCTGGGTCTTCCTTTCTTCATTTGTTAAAAATGGGAGAGAGGTTTCCCTTTTTCCAGTCAGTGATGACTTCACCTGACAGCAATGACTTTTTGAATACGGTGGAGAGAGTCTTGACAAATACATCTTCATTTACATTTTAATGCAAATTCTGCTTACAATTTTTTTCCAATATTTAATTTTTTTTTTTTTTTTTTGTGACTACTTCAGTCGGCTGTTGAAATTTAGTTATGTGCTGTTATGCAACTCAGTTGACATGGTCTTTCCACTTTTTAGAGAGCTAGAAAGCAGCCAATAGAGCACAGATGTTAAATTTCAAATATTGAATATGCAGTAGCTCTCTCAAGATAGAAATAGCTAAATAGTCAGGCTTTACTTTTTATCCACTACAGAGTAGGAATTTTTGTTTATTTGTAGACATCAGTTATGGGACAGAAATTGCCACAAGCAAGCTCACTATCTTACACTGACATATCTCTTCTATGCTGCACTGGCTGCATTCTTTCAAGTAAGAAATAATTCAGAAATTATCATTAACCAGACAGTGCAAAACAGAAGAAGAGCTTGAAAGTCCTATTCAGTTGCAATTTTTATACTGAGACCCAATTTATTCTGTTTTGGAAGCCTTCAAAATCCAATATTCAAGGTTTTATGGTTGGAAGTTTTCCCTACTGAATTTACTTAGTAAAGTTGGCTATTGAGAGTTTACCTTATTATTATTTTTTTTTTCATTATGAATTAAGTTGTCGAAAGAAGAAAAGCCTTATAAGAAGACAGCAAGGGATTTACTGTTCATTCATCTTCCTCTGGCATCAGTAAGAAACTGCATTCTTTCTGAACTGAACATTTGTGCGTATACCAGAAATAGGAACATGAATTACTGTACAGTAATATCATGAGGTTTGCATTTATATTCATCTTGTTTGGGGCAAATTAGTGTAACTACATTACTAACAGACTAAGGAAGCCTTTATCTACCTGGCTAGCTACATAGATACCTATATAATCTGTTTATTTATTCCAGTTCAGCCAAAGAAAACTGTTTCCAAGGTAAATTCATTTTTAGGTAACTTGCTAAAAATGCATAAAATAACCTTGAACCCAGCTTGTCAGATTTCTAAAAGACTGCAAAATGTAGATCCTACTTGTTAACCTAAAGCCCTGTGAGTGCATATTTGACCATTTTTAATTGGATAAATTAACTTAATAATGCAAATGCAGTCCATTTTTTAACTTTTTTTTTTTTTTTGCATTGCCAATTAGCATTTAGCGTCAAGAGAACTGCCTTTTCAGAACTAGACTATTTTTTCATTAACACACATTTTCTTGTGTATTTTAGCAGCATTAATGTGTTTTGTTAATCGTGTCCTCTGTATTGCTTTGCTGGCTTAAGATAATGGGAAATACTTTTGTAGTGAAGAAGAAAAAATAATGTATCTTAATATAGAAGGAAGAAACCTTAAAATAAGTTGTCTCACTCCAGTTATAGGAGCGAGAGAAGGTTCTTTAATATATATGTACCCGACGGCGAGATGAAGGCACAACGAGTCAAATGTTTGCCCGACCAGTTTATTACAAATTCCAGTCACTAGGAGAGATGGGGAAGGGAAGACGGGCAATAGAAAAGAGACAGGAAATAAAACAAGGAGTCTTTGTAGAAAGTAAGAGTGATAGTCACCACCACGATCCCAGCGTTGCTCCTACTGTCAGGAGTTGATCTTCAGTAGTGATGGGCCATCGGAGGTTCTGTTGTTCAGTTAACGACCGCTAACAACGACAGTACAAACTTATTTATTAAGTCCAAAGTTGTCGAGTCAGCTCCTTTTGGAGTGACAGCTTCTGCTTTTGGATCTCACCAGGAACTCCTTTGTTCCTGCCTGCCAGGCCTTGTAAACTTAAGCCAGCAGATAAAAGGAAGCAGAGAGACGCCAAATTGTATCCTGTCCTCACAGGATACAACGGTATCATCTCCCGGTCTCCCATAACAAGCTGGAATTATTTGCTCCCAAGTCAAGTCTTCAGCCAGTTAACACTCCTGAGCACACCCTTTCGAAGGCAAACATCTTGAAAGAAATGCTTTCAAACTTAAAATTGTCCACAAAGTGATACTGATTGCCACATGGTGACATCCACCACTCGCCTCCTAGATAAGTCAGAGTCTTATCACAAAAAATGCCTCAGAAAGCGAGCTTTGAGCCAAGAAAAAAAGAAGGGTTCAGACATAAGTACAGAATATACTCATCAGAAGTAAGTCAGATATATCTTAACGGCCTTTTGACAAATTGAAAACATTGTCCTAAAAAGCTCTGGGTAAAAATAATTAGCGAATAAAGTAATAGGTAAAATTAATTTTAATTGCCTCAGCATATTTTTAAATGGAATAGTTATTCTAACAGAAGTGCATGTTTGAATAAAAATCGTCACTTATTATTTATTGAAACGCAACGTGTTGCAGGTAAGAAGGGTGCAAGGTAATGTGTAAGTCTGATGTAGTCTGTGCAAGCCATGTAATCTATGAAGCAAATAATAGTCCAGAATGTAACCTTTGTGCAAAACTGGCTTGTTAAAATGTTTCTGCACATCTTGTGTACATAATAACCAAATCCCTGATTATTGTTGGTGGTCTCCTTGTCAGACCGTACAGTTCAGTGGTTTCTGAGAGTCCGCTGAGCCACAGCATCGGGACTGTACCATTCTTAGTCTGCCTTTTTAATGGTGTAATGGCTTACTTTTGTTATTATTAATGCCGCAGACAACTTCCTTCACATTTACAGAAAGCTGCATGAAGTACTTTTGTTACACCAGTACTGGCTAATATTTGTCTCTGCCCCTGCTTCATGCCTGAGGTACGAAGAGCTTCTGATGCCACTTTGGTACCCCTGGGTGCCATCCCTAGAAAGGCTCTCATTAGAGATGTCAGTGAGTTAAGGACTGGAACTGATCATAAGCAAGGTCGAGCTCTTTGTCAAACACTCCTTGCTGATCAATGTTTTCTTAGACTTCTACTTGAGGCACAATGGCAACGAGATATTAGATTATTTCAAACAATTTACAGCTACAGGTAGATTTGCCAAAGGTAAAATAAAGAAAGATCAACATCTGTGTATTTTTTTTTCAATCCTATATGTCAAGGTGCTGAAGAAATATTAGTAAAGCACAACATACAATTTCTTACAAAATCTTGTACAAAACTATGTCAATTAATCTCCTATGCATTCAGAACTTCACAGTACATTTCATACGGTGTACTTTTCTCCATTTTACTCTCCATCCCCACCACCTGCTGCATAATTTAAAAATGAGGAGAATAAAATTCTATGCTGATATTTAATCATCCATCCTAAATAATCCAGAAGAAATGGCTTATGGTAAAACATCCTAAAAATTATTAAATTGACATAGTCTCTTTGGCTACATAACTTTATCTGGGTAATTTTTTCTCCTCGGTTAATTTTTGAGTCAGTGAGACTGCAACAGTAAACGCTCTAGCATATAAAAAGATTATTTGTTTTTCCCCAGACTGGCATGTCTTTTTAGTTATTATTATGTAAAATTACTTACAGATTAAAAAAAAACAACAAAGCAAAACAAAAAAAAATCTAAAAGGAACAGAGCATGTGTGTGGCACTAGTCGAAGCAGAGAAAGTAGGAAGAATGCCTGTTCGTAAACTAAAAAGTTTATATTAACAGAAGTGGAAAAACACAAGAAACGTAGAAGTATGCAAAAACTGATACATTCATTCTTTTTTTTTTTTTTTAGGTTTAAAAATTAAACACACCGAAAGATTTTATACAGTTTCTGAAGTAAATAAAATCAAAACTATGCTGAAGAATAAAGATAGGAGGCTCGGTACAGCCATAATTCTGAGATATCAGTAGAACAAAATAGACCATAAAGTATCTATAAACACATAAGATGCACCATAACAATAAGAAAAGCTTTCAGTGGTGCTTTCATGCTAGACATTCAATAATATGAAGTCTGATGAAGGATGAAACTGAACTAAATTTTTACATTGTCATAATGATGGCTTCTGCTTCTAATGGCATCTATCCAACTGCATGTAGTGCTCATTGGCTTAAAGTCCTATTCTGTACTAAGGACACCTCTGGATTCATGCAGTGAGCTTCTTATTGCTTGCTTTTGAAGTGCAGAGAGATTGACACTCATCTAACAAAGTTCCTCTTCCAGGAACTTATCCTAACCCTATTCCATGTGTGACAATGGCAGATGATCATCAAGATGCTGACTGATATCTCTATAGGCAACTTCTCAAAAGACAGGGTTTGGGAGAGAAAGGGAAGTCTGGAGTGATGAACCTTAGCTCCAAAAGAATGCAACAGACGTATCCAAAAACCAGCTTAACAAGATCTCAGAAGACATGACGAGGATTGAGCTGCTGGACAGAGATATGCCATGGTGGCCGTTAGCAGATAACGCGACTGTCTGAGTGAAAATGGGTGAAATCAATTTCCTTCCAAAGCAAAAATCACCTTCCCCTTCTGCAAGGTACCACATGTGGTATGCTACCGCTACATTTTTCCTACAAATAGGAAATTGAATGGCAACCTTTTATCCAGTTTATCTCAATTTATCTTGTAGTAGTCAGGAAGGTCACAGAAAATCACAGAATAAATACTCACATTGCTATGCAAGAGAAGAAGCAATTATTATCACCTAACCCAGGCTTTCCCTACAGCAATATATTAGGGGAAAACTACAAAATAAATTTCAATAATGTCTAGATTATATTGAAAAATAAAGAAATCATACAAATTAAAATTTTGGGTGTTTTTTTTTTTTCAGATCTACTTTTGTTTTATTTTATTTATTATTTTTCAGTTGCCCCTATGATACCTGAAAGATATAGAGAATTGATACCAAAAGGTGCAAAATTTATTTGAAAAAACAAGTCTTTTGTGTAATTACAATGGTATTATTTATTAGTTCTATTAATTTATTGACTTACTGAATTATTTATTAATCTCTATATTGTTTACAATAGTTATAACATTAAAAATAATATATTTTTATTTTATATATTGTTCTGCATTCTTTTATATATTCTCTCAATAAATCTTAATGTTAGAGTGAACTGCAAAGTGAAAAAACATGAGGTAGTTTCAGGTAAAGTGTGCTTCCTTTTCAAAGGTGCATTTTTCCACTGTCATTAAAACTTGAATTCATACACACATAATTCACTGTTTCTTAGAGAAGTTGTACACTGTGGCCAATCTTTAAATTTGTGTCCCAGAAATAAAGTAAAAAATATATATATATGAATGGAAAAAAACAGTATAAACTAGCCTGTTTTCTCTTGTGCTACCTCCTTTTTACTAACTGATAGAAGATTGCTGCTTTGTGTTGTCCAAAAATCATTGATTGTGTTTACTTCTCACTGTCACTTTGTCAGAGCTTACTGAAGCATGCTGTCAGTTCTCTAACACAGTTTTAAGGAATGGCTCGCATACAATTCAGATTTTATTCCTTTAGGATAGGCTTCCAGGATTCTAACTTTTGTTCAGGATATACTTTGTTAAACAAAAATAACTCTCCACTGTTAGAACCAGAGCTACGGTATTGAGGGCGTACTTAAGAAACATCATTTTGAAGAAGCAATTCTGCTTATTAGATAGGAAATAGAGTACAGATGGAAGAAAATCCATTCCACAAAATGCATAGTTCTCATATCTAAGTTATGAAGCCTTTATTCTTTCTTACCCCAATTAATTAAGGGCCCAGATGTAGCACTTTAAATTGAAAGATCTCATTTTTTCTATTACCTTTCTGTGACAGCTGAAGCTGCTGGCAGGAATGTGGCCATCTCCCTGACTCACAGTTCTATTGGATGTTGTATTTCTGTCGTCAAGCACACTATATAACTTGAAAACCTTTGTTTCAGTATTCACCTAACATAGTTAAAAGTTCTGGAGCTGCATGTAACTGTAGGAGGCAAAAGATCCTAGCTGATATCAGACAGTTAAGAGAACTTTAAGAGGAAAGCTATGTTAGATGTAAATGCCACAAGTTGGCAGTTGAAATTTGGAGAAGAGAATGAAGAGGAAGGCAGATCAAGTTTATCGGTGGACCACTATATTCAACAAGTTATTTACCAGCAGCATTTCTGGACAATTTTACCCATGGAGGTCAATATAAATGAGTTTGTGCAGTCTGTAGAACAAGGTAATTGTAATGTATTCAAATGCAACTTAACAAGGGCTTGATGTTTCTTATTTTAGACCAATACTTCCATGTCCCATGCTTTCAATATACTAGTGATAATTTTGATGAGTGTTTTCCCTCTTTTTCTGATCGCTACATAACAAATTAGAGAAGGGGTTGTGCTCTTACCAGCAGGCCTGAACTCTCATATCCATGTGTCAAATCTCCTTTTATTGTTCTTGAGAGCAACGGGTTTCCTTAACAAGGTCTGATAATATGGTGATAGGAGACATATTTTGTGTAACAATTATAGGGTTATGTTTTTTAGTTTGCTACTTTTTGTGTGTGAATGTATGACTGTAAGAAGATCTTAGCTGATTAATGTTTTAGGACATTCTCTGAATTTCTGTCTAGATAGTTTATGAAAGACTATTTAAGATCAGTGAAGCAGAATACACCCAGGACTGAAGGATAACTACCAATGGACTATCATTTGAGAAGAAAATCTTATAAACAGACTATTTTTTCCTCGTCTTTGAGTTGGTTATACAACATATTTAATTCTTGAATGTTCCTCATCAATTGTTACAATAATATGGTATTATAATTCATTTATTTCACTTGCTATTAATTTTAAGTGGTTTGGATTATATTAATGCAATACTTTCCTCCTTTCTAGTCTGATGCATGTGGGATAAATTAACTATCCACAAAAAGTCTATTCAAGTAACAGAGGCAGTCTGAATTCCATTCTACAGGTTAAATTATGGGAAAAAAATAATTAAAAAAATCATAATATAACCCATTCTTATGCATTGCAAAGAAATCCATAGCTACTGAAAGCTTCTATTTTTAAAATGAAATACTTTCTATAGATCTTTTTCACACTGTTGTTCGCAATCATTTTAAAAAATATCCTTGATAAATTCAGTGAAAAAGAATATTAAGAAACAGATTCAAAAAGTTTATAAAAATCAATTTATAGTCACCTCTATTTACACTGCAAACTCAATTCTGAGATAACTGCTGGAAGTAATGAAAGGCAAATACTCTCTGCAACCCATGTTGCTGACCTGAATGGTTTCATCTTAAGAGTTCATGGAAATGATCAGATGAGTAATAAAGAAAAATTAATATATTTGAATATGAATCTCTAGAGATATCAAAAGAATTGCAATAATAATAATTGCAAAACCTAAAGCACTGTTTTTACATTTGTAAGATTTTTTTCTTGTATCTTCTCTGACCTGAGTGGTTTCTATTGCCATTGGAATAGAAGGCTATTATGTGGCTTCCAAGTTTTCTATTTTAACCCAAAAATTCAGTCCTAGAAGAATTTATCTTAGGGGATTTTGCCATTTTAGGAACAGAACAGTTAATATATTGAAACATCAGCTTTTCCCCTTCCCTGGTTTCCAACACAGAACATGTCTATACTTTACCTATCTTAAGATCTCACAGAGCTAGCTCGCACAATAGATGTAGAATATCCAAATTATTAGTTTTTTCCAGGTTAGTTAAACTTCATAAGAGATTAAATGTTTGTTATAAAACAAAATATACTATTAGTTATATACGGAAAAGTTTACATACATTCTTTCCAAGACATAGCTGACTTGACCATGATGTATTCATATGAAGTCTTCTTCATATGAAAAAAACTACAGCATATTCAGCTTATAAAGAAACTTTTCTTTCAAAAGTGTTTAAAAACTAACAGTTCAGAGGCTTGATTCACTCTTTCTTATGAGCAGTAAATTTTAAAAAGAAATCTGGATTTTGCCCAGATATTTTTTAAAAAGACTGACTCGTTTTTCTGTAGAATTCATAAAAAACCACGTAAATTCTTTCTGGAATTAGCTGCATGATTTAATAAAAAGAAAAAATCAAAATCACCACAGTTTAATGCAATATCTGTATGCAATACTTTTTAGCAATATGTTTTTTCCTTGTGACTATAAATAAAAAAATAACCTGAAACTTAAAAAAAAAAAATCCTAAAGAAAAGTTATGTACAACTTCTATCTTTATTTACATTTACAAAGACATGTCCACTGCACTGAAAAAAAAAAAAAATAGCCTTTCAAGGGATTTAAAGATGTATACAAAATCAAATTGAACCTATTGCTATGTTGAATGCCCTGAGATAAAATAACCAGGACACTGAAAAAATATAGTGTTTTCTGATTTAACTCCATTCATCTTAGCTGTACAGTAACCTTTTCTTAACAAACAAATGATAAGAAGGATGAGAGAAATTCCTTCTAGAGTTGGTGTTGATTTAATTCACAAGAAGTGTTCATCTCCTTTGTAGCATCAAAAGAGAACCAAGGAATGTTGTTCAGCACAGCAGAAAAACAGCATTTTTGTTGTTGTTCAGAGCTACCAATTTTTTTTCATCCAACACTCTGCTTCAAAATCTTGTCTGATGTCTGTGCAAACAGTGTTTCTCATGCAATTTGGTTGCCTTTAGATAGCTTACCAACTCTTTTCTGAACAGCCTGAAAAATGTCTGTGTGCCCAGTAAGATACTTCAATTCAAGAGGATGTTTTTCAAATTTTTCTCACAGTTTACCATTTCTTCTACTTGAAAAACATATTTTTATTTTTATGATTTTTATTTTATGCACAAATATATGAACTATGTATTATTATTGTCACCTGTCATCACCAAGAAATAGATTTCAATTTAAAATGATTAATCAGCAGAGTATGCATCTGATGTATTTTAAACTAGAATCAAATTAAAAATCAAGGCATGCTCATGCATAAATGTGACTTCAGTGTCCTTCCAGAAGGTGGAAGCATTTAAGCAGTCCTTGCAGGGCTTGACTGCTGTGGAAATGAAGGAATAAATTTTCAATACATTAACTGAAGTGACTGATCTTCGAGTAAATCAGAGCATGTGTAAAGGGATAATCTCATTTCTCAGGGTTTCCTTTGGCTTTCAATTCTTTCCTCAGAGTGGGCAAACGTCACCTGGGCTGGAGATTATATCCAGCTGGCCAAAACTACATTATGATGGGCTATCTCGTTTTCTAGGAGGGATAAACTGCGTGAATCTGGACACTATAATCTTGATTAAAAAAATTTAACACTCATTTCCTTGGTGAGATTGGGCATTATATGGACATGGGCAGTCTCATAGTCATGATATATGTTAGGAAGGAACTCTTCGTCAAGGGTCCAGGACTGACAGTATTGACCTGCCCCATCATGTAGGTTAAGTTTTGAACAGTGTTCCTTCACAGTGCCCTCTCTCCAAACAAAACAAAATCCGACAGTAAAGGCAAGATGAATGTTTTAATGTCAAGAATTTTCACAATGGGTTTGGATTTACCAGTGTAATTATGTGCTATGTGGCAGCTGAGCCGAAGATTTTGGGGTGCAACTCTGGAGATGAGTGTGTAACATTCATCAAAGTCTTATTTTATTTTTCTTCTGATGATGATCTGGGGCTTTGTCTAAGAAAATTATTTTATTCTAAACTATCAATATCCCATTAAACATAAAGATAAAACTGTTCTGGAAAAAAACAACACCTCAAATAAAAGTAATAACAAATTCTTTTTAATTAAATCCATGATATTCTACAGATTCCTCGGCAAATTTCAATGTCTGTCACAGAAAGATCTTTCTGGAGAAGTATCATAATATCATTTATACTCAATAGAACATGGCTGACCTGAATGTTCTCAAGCTGCTCATATATTTAAATAACATAAAGCTTCCTTTGTTTATAAGCTGATATCAAACTCTTTGAGTTATGTGAACTCCACAGTATTAGCTTTGACTATGACTAACAAAATGCAGTCCTATTTTTGGATATTACTATATTCTTCCGATCCTCTTTCTGACTGAACTATAAATAACATAACTTGCATGGAACACAAGAGTGATGCAAGTTCACCATGAAAATTTGAATAGCAAAGTTAAGTCTGTAATTAAATGTGTGGAAGAAACTGTCTTCCATGTTGCTGATATGTAGGACAACAAAAGTATGTTCTAATTATTTGCTGCAGGCATCAGAATATCTTCATACATTTCTGCTGCCAGATACGTGTACAAATTGCAGTGATCTACATGTCACATGAAAGCATGCTTGTGATTTTGGTCAATCATTCAGTAGGGAGGACAGACAAAGGATGCGTTTAGAAGATAAGTTGTTCTGTGAGAGAAGAGGAAGGCACATGAAGCTTTCCCTACAGGGTGGAGCTTATTTCACTCAGCTGTAACCATCTATAACATCGGTGTGGATGATGACCTAGTCATATATCTTCTCTTTATGGTCAACAGAGCCAGAGAATTATTAAGCGGAATCTGGTGTAATTTAAATTCCTACATCACGGTAAGAATGCTTCTTCAATATCAGTACAAAAATCTAGTTGAGTAGATTTTGACATCTGCATGATCCGTATTTTACTAGGCTGAGTTCTGTATTACGTGATCTGATATTTGAGTTTAATATGAATTTTATAAATGATATCTGCATATATTTGAATTTTATTTATTTACTTAATATTATCTATTTAATTCTGTCCTCAGACTCATAACTGATGACTGAGTGAAATATAACATTTATAATTCTTACAAACATATGGTTGTCACTTAACTAGCAATGCTTATTTTGTTTCTGGAAGAATTTTATGCTTAGATATTAATCAAAATATGGCACAGAATATGAATGTGGAATGTGGGATGGCTAATGATAGGGGTAATTAATAGAATTTGCATTTTTTTCTTTGTTCCGATAAAGACTATCAATTTCAAAGCTATTTTGAAGATTTCTCTTTTAGATTTTTCCGTAATTTTGTGTGAGAAATTATCTGGAGGAATTCTGTGGATTGACACTAGCAGTAACGTTTTTTAAGAACAGACTATCCTGCTGTTTTTCAAGGCTTTTTCTTTTATTTCAGCAAGTAAGGAACAAGTGATTTAGAAGCAGACCCATCAGCACTTAAAACTGAGCAAGAACACATTGTTACCTGAGTCTGAAAATGCCAAGTAAGTTCCTGAGTGTGGCCTGCTAAACCGAGGATGTCTCTGAATTAACTTGAAGGTGTCCTACTTTTCTGGAACTGTCCCTGCTGGTCTAACTAATTGTGTTTCTGTTAAATATGCCTGTTTTTCTTTGCTCTTGAGATGTTCTTTCCAGAAAGCATTTTCAAGATGTCTTCAATGAAAACATTTTGCAGAAGAATCCAAAGTTCGAGTTGCCTTTACAAGAGCATGAGTAAATGAAATCATGTTTCTTTTCTTTCCAGCTTCAGAGTTTAGGCTTCTGTGGAATGGATAGCGATCTCTTAGTCTTCAGTCAGTTTGAATTAGAGTATATGAGTCAAAGATCGTCAGTGAAGAAACAGAGTAGCAGATGTCAATCAGTCTACTGCAAAGACTCTGACACATTGAGGTTTGAAGCAGTCTGATCACATTTTAGTGTGAGGAACCTCAGCAGAATAGCTTCAGATTCAATCTTTTCACCAGAGGGTAAGAGTTAATTATGAATCTGGTAATCTATATTTTACAGAAGATTGTTCCACTCACCTATAACATTGAGCCATTCATACCTTTGGTGGGTGAAAGAGGCTCTCTAGCTATAAGAAAGTTTGGCTTTGGTGACTTGCAGCGCACTCTGTGCTGGATGTTCTGCATTTGTCAGGAGGAACACAGTCTCTGTGCAGAAGACTTTAGCATGAAGATTACTATGGAAATGCTGAGTGCAAATTTTGGCTTCACAACTTTTCAATTGCTCCTACCATTGTTGAGGTCCCATTTATTTCATAGAATCCTAGAAAGGCCTGGGTTGAAAACGACCTTAAAGGTCATCTAGTTTCAACCCTCCCACTGTGGGCAGGGTTGCCAACCACTAGATCAGGCTGCCCAGAGCCACATCCAGCCTGGCCTTGAATACCTCCAGGGATGGGGAATCTACAAACTCTCTCCTTTCTGGGCAACCTGTTCCAGTGTGTCACCACCTTCTGAGTGAAAATCTTCCTCCTAATATCCAACCTAAATCTCCCCTGTTTTAGTTTGAAACCATTCCCCCAAGTCCTATCACTATCAACCCATGTAAACAGTAGCTCCCTTTACTACTACAGCTTTTCTCTATATACTACTGCTTAACAGATTGTCATGAAAAAATGAGGATCTTTCTGAATTTCTACATTATATATCCACATGGATGAATAAAAGCAATAACAGAGAAGGTTGCAGAGGTGCAACAGAAATGACTGTGTGCCCCAGACTATTGTTCCTGTTATACGTGTGCAGCCCCAGTTAATAAGTCACACAGTTCCAGTGACTATGAAAGCTTTCATGCGGAGGCATCTGGCCTGGCAGGTGCACCAAGAGGACAGTCTGATTTCCAGGACTCATTTCCCTGTCTCTCAGGGACAGGCTGCACCAATTCACTCACTGTTCTATTAAACTTGAAATAAACAAGGAAATAGAAGTGGACAAGTTATTGCACTCAAGATCAATGCAAAGCTGTAGCTCAGTGTTTACTTATTTTGTGAACTTTGGTTTGATCATGTGAAATGTCACCATGGGAACAGAGGCTGCCCCTTTTTGTATTCCGGGTAGCCTCTACTGTGCTGAAGCATCTGAGCTCAGTCCTGCTTTACTTCTGGGATGGAGTGTCACTGTCTTCAAATGTATCAGCCTTTAGGGCTGACAAAAGATATCTACTCACAATGCCTGCTGCATGTGGACCAAAGAGATGAGACTTTTTTCTGAGAACATATGAAAAAAGAATCATTATTTAAATGCTTCTGCATCTACTTTATATAAGAGCGTAGATGCTGATCTGTGTGAACTTACAGCAACTGCAACATTTGACTTCCAGCTACTTCTGCTATTAGTCAGTTGTACTTTGTGATGCAACTCACGGGGAGATGTCTATTTCTAAATGTCATAACAATAACATCCATCAGAAAGAAAACTCCAATAGTTGCCAGAACAAAACAGATTACATAAGAGATATAATTTTGTAAGATTTATCAAATATTGATCAAACTGATTTTGAACAAAATGCAAAAGGAATTCTGCTCTCTCTCTCTCTCTTTTTTTTTTTTTTTTAATCACATCATCCTATAGATTCTTTCTCCCTGCCCCACACTCCCAGGTGGAGAAATCTGGGAGCTGGTGAAATCTTCTCATCCTTGCTGGCTCACTTCTGTTCTTGCAAAGAGCAAGAGCTGCAGCATCTCTCTCAGCCTTTTGAGTCATCCCTGGATAAATCACCTCCTGTGTTAGGCTGCACCAGTACCAGCTGGTCCTGCTCAGGCTGTGATCACATCTGTCTCACACCAGCTGTTTTTAGCCCCTTGCTGAGCTGGTTGCTGCTGCACTGGCAGCGCCTGTGCCTGTCTCACAGAGAGCTCTGGCACTCCTCTGCCAATGGTGTACTTGATGGCACCTTGCCATCATAGATAGAATACATTTCTGTCCAGTCATGGGGGAGAAAATAAAATTGTTAAGAGATTCAGCTATGGAGGAACAGGTGGGAAAAAATAAAGTCGTGCTTTTCATATTTTGCTGCAGAAGAAAAAAAATGCTTTGAATGCATTGGAGGCAAAATACATACGTTGTCTATTATACAAGTAAATTTTGATATAAAGTTTAAGAGAGTTCATATTAAATGTACACAATATTAGTGAATGTGTTGTCTGTCTCTTTACTTTCTCTAAATATTGAGAATTTTCTTTCATATGCAGAAAAGTGCTAGCACATTTTGAATTTCAGAGTTAACAAGGAACTGATATACCTCCATGATTCAGGAAGGTTTCAGTCAGAAAGATTTCCCGTTATTTAAGGTCTACAACCTCATTTCATCCTTCAGTACTGGTTCTGACGAGTTTGCGTAGTGGAATGATATTTCTCATCTGATGATGTCTGAGGATGTTTAGTCATGCGCAAAAGGCAGAAGAAGAATCCTCCTTTTCCTCAGCAGCCTGATGCTAGAACACCCCAGCAAAGACATTTTGGATTTAAAGCCCACATGCTAGGAAGCATTATGTCATATTCTGGGAAGCACTCATTTTCCTGATAAAGGATATGCTACAGTTTAGAGCCTGTTACACGCCATCCAGAGAAATTGTACGATTCTCTCTTTAGTAGAACATTATTTTTCCTACACCATGTGAACAGTCAAGGGAACGCACATCATCCTTTTGAAAGAAGGTCCTTTTTTTTCCCTTGAAGAGAGAATTTAGATGTCCAACTACAGAGGAAAACTCAAGGATGTTTATATCTTCTTGGGATTTATATATAAATCCCTGAAAGAATCTCTGGTGTTTAAAAGCCACTTTTTACCTCACTGTATATCCTTCACTGGTAAAGATACAGACTTCTACTACACTCAGCACAGTTACCAGTTTCAATCACTTCATTTTATAAATGAGTGTCTTCTATTAGTGGGTGCCTTGTATTGTCTCAGCAGCACACATTTCTTTGATGTTTAAAACCACGCTTAAGAATCCAGGCAAGACTTATAATATGTTTCTGTGATTGGTTCCCCTCAGACATGGAAAAAGGCTCATGTTTCAGAGTTTTCTTAAATAAAATCTTCTTAGACTTGGGAGATCCTCAAGCATACTAGGTCTTGTAGGGATAATTGGATGGTTGCTGTTCCAAAGAATGCAATTGAAATAAGCAGTAGAGAAGAGCTGTAGGAGCATACAGAGATGCATGGACAAGCAGAGCTGACTTTAATTTTACATATTGTAGAGAAATCTGTAGTGGGAAAGTTTGTCTTCTGAATTACAGAGAAGATGCTCTTACTCAGCTCAATTCTTCCTACACCATTATAAGATTCCCTCTCTGTGATGGCCTTTATTTTTCTATACTGTATATTTTCAAAAGCCAGTTTGTACCTAAAAGTACTATTTAAATTGCTCTAAAATAAACATGAAGTGATATTTCAATGGGAAAAAAACGGATTTTCTTGTACATATGTAAAGTATAGCATTATTTTTTCCTTAATACTAGAAGGCAAGTCAAGGCACGTATTTTCTTGACTGTCTGGCTAGCAAGAGGTGAAAATGATCCTTGCTTAGTTCTTGAACCTCTATTATCTCCGCATTGGCCCAGAACATGTGAATAGTAAAACATTTCAAAGTGATTTTTTTCCCCCTGCTTTAAAAGAAGACAGGTATTCTACCAAAATGACAGATTCAGAGTCTAAGATGGAGATTAGATAATGAATTGCTTGTCAAAAATAGTACAAAAGAGAAGATAGAAAAATAAAATTCATTCATCCATAGCTACAGTGTGTGTGGTTGTTCATGACACAGTTCAGTAAGCACTCTAGCAGGAAAAGTGTTCATTCTGTTTGTGAACCTGGAATAAATTCTAGAAGATAAAGTACAGAAATGAACTAAGTTAGAAGCATGCTAGGTTTTGTGTGGCTCTGACAGTCTGATCAGAATAGTGCCAAAGAGGAAAGTATATCTTTTGAATCAAGGTACAACATTTAAGGGAACTGATACAGAAAAATGACACTTCTAAAGGATGTATCTAATGAAGTGCTTTATATTTTTACAAGGTCAGTACAGTTTATTAGCCACAGTCCTCTTATGTCCTATTCCTGTGGCTTGGAATTGTTCAGAGTCTGTTCTGAAAGCCCAAATAAATAAGATTTTATGTCTCTAGATGTTTCTCCCTCCACGCAGCAGATTCCAGGCTGGAGGGTTTTGTGATAATGTCCAGGTTGGCACAATTGTGGCTGTTGTCCTGAGCTAAATTTTTCTTCCTCCCAGGATGTCTCCTGAGCAAAAAGAAAGCAGCTTATGAAATCCTGATAGCATCTTTGATATGAACACCCCACCCCTGACACACCTATGATATACCTATGGCAATTCACTGTCACTGTTCAAGAAAATGGAGTGATTTACAATTCAGAGAAGTAGGTAATGAAAAAAGCTGGTGGTGAGCCACCTGATTTAGACAAGAAATGCTGATTATCAAACAGGTGACTGGTTATACCTTTTCTGCAACTTAGAAACTTATAGAGTGAGCTCCAAAAAATGCTTCCCTAATCTGAAGGGTGAGATTTTGTATTTGTTTCAAGGAAAGCATTTATAACAGGGCTTTACTCAAGAAAAGATTTTTTGTTGTGTTTTGTTTTCTTTGTCCTTAATATAAACACTTTTATGGTCAAGTGGTCAAGTGATTTATCTGCAAGCTACAATGCCCAGGACTTGTTACCAGGTTTCTGAATGAATTTGTGGGACCAATCCAATGACTTGTAAAAAGTGAGTGAAACAGGATATGAGAATTCTGCCATTGGTGGATGAAACTCTGTTTAAGTAATGAAACAGATAAGTATTTTCTGTCTACTGGTGTTTGAGGCACTTCCTGGCCACAGTGTGATTTCATTCTGGGAAAGGGAAAGAAAATGTTCTTCCTTGCTTTCACAGGAAAAAAAAAAAAAGAAAAGGCAGGCTCCTGGCTTACAGTAAGGCTGTGGAAAGATTAATATTCAAATATTCATCCTTTTTAAAATTTCTGATCCATAGGAGCCAAAATGTGCGGTTGCAATATTTTTCTGATGTCCCTGTGCATCCCATACAACTTCCTCATGATGAAAAAAGAGCTTATTTACATGTGTCTCTGTAAGCCCAGAGAGCAGAGATTATTACTAAATATATGGTGATGGAAATATTTATGCAAATCTGTGTGGTAAAGAACTAATTTCTTTTTTTTTTTTTTTTGTCAATTATCTTTCTTTTGCACAAAAGCTAAAGCAGAAACATTCTCTGAGGATGGTTCAGAACCTATATGAAATGCTTCCGTTGTACATAAAATGTTTTCCTCATTGCAGACATAAACACTATGTCTGCTTTCAGCAAGCTCTTGCCCAACAGGAGCCCTGTCAGCTACTAGCAAGAGGTAAGGGAATCATCAGGCCAAAAAGAAAACAGCCAGAAAAGGGCTGCTGCAACGTTAGAGGGAATTTCCAAGAAAAACAAACACGTTCCTGAAGATCATCAAGCTGCTGAAAAATGTGAGCTATTATTAGCATATTGTTGCCATGAGGGAGCATGACCAAAAGCTGCAATACAGACAGTAAATTCAGTATGGGGAGGTGATGGAGCAGCTACCTGGCAGGCACAGCCTATGCTGGACACTCTCCTCTGCCTGCAGGAGAGATCAGCTCAACTCCTGAATGAACGTCCATCACAAGTGCTCCTTCAGGCACAAACAATTGCAGCAAAAAGGAACCGTGTGTATTGTATATGGCATAACAGCATGGAGACAGATCTTGTAGGATTTGTGTTTCATAAAGTTGTGCAATCATTTTAATAGAGCTGTTTTAAAAATGATGTCTCTTCCATCCAGTCTGTCACCGGCTTTCTCTGCTCAGCTGGTTGCAAGCTCTGCCTCAGCTTCCCATCCCATTTTATTTTATGCATGTGTTTAGTTTTACTTTTCAGGAGGGGATAGTATGACATTCAAATAAGAAGTGCATTACTCGATTTTATTTCCTTGTAATTCTTTACTGTCTATGTGAATACAACTGTTGGCTGTACCACTGTATTTCATAGCCCAGAAATCCTTAGGAAGCATTTATTAAAATCAACTTCTATCTTTAATAAATTCTTGTGTACATTTGACTGCTTTAGTTGGGGGCTGGGAGAGAGAGACAGAAAGACAAAGAGCCCCCCAGAAGCAATCAGTCAAGTCACAGCTATGTTGCTGAACCTGCATTACCCATTATGACAGCTCCTCCCTGGCCAACATTTTACATTGTTAGGATAATTTGTTCTGGGAAACAAGCGTGTGGGCATAAACAGCATCCCAGTATTTCTTTTGCTTTCTTGGAGTTAGAGCCTGCTATCACAGGTGTATTTTCTGCCTGCCTGCTCCTTCTGTGTAAATGAACATTGTCATCAGCTGACCCCTGGGAAAAGCTCAACTTGTCTTCTTCACAAACGTCATGAAATGCAAAGGACTTCCCTGCAACACATGACAATTTCACCCTTTTGTGTTCAGTCAGTTTTGTAAGAAGCCTCAAGTTGCCTTTAATTGAACAAATGCACGCTTTACAACCATCCTGCAATTAACTGGAACTTAGTGTACAATTAGACCTCCTTCTGCCAGGTACTCTCGCATCAGAAACATACTCATTCAGCCAGGGTGCAGGTGGATCAACTACTTTTTGGGAATCCTCTGGCTTCTCACGCCCTGCTCACAGGTGATCATGGCAGTCAACAGATAGCTCCTCTCACTAGCATCCTCCCCATCTGTACCATCTGTACCATGGAATGAGAAATCATGAGCATGTATTCACTATTATATTACTTGCATGGGATGCTTGAAAGCTTTACACATATTTACAATTTATTTCTGGTACACCATCAGTCCTCACTAGGAAGTGCAATCTGCTTTGTAACTGCCTGACAAACTCCTCTGCAGAAGTACAGATACCTGGTTAAAAAATGTTGCAAACTGTAAGAGGCAGAACTAGTCTGATCTCCAGCAGTACTCTCTATTGGCATAATCTCCTTTTTGTTGTTGCTGTTACCATGATATGAAGGAAGGGAACAATTTTTCTTTTGGGGAAATGGCTTGTAAAGCTACCCCTGGTGTCAATAGCACTACATGATAATGCTCTCACCATCCTTCGCTTCCCAGTCTTCTGAAGATCCACTGCTTGGCTAACATCTCCACTGATGTTTTAGATCACACTTGCAATTCCATTGTTCCCTGCTTGCATTCAGCACCTGTAGTTTTCTTAATAAAAGACCTATTGGTTTGATCAGAGCAATAAGATATTATCAGTTCATTCCCAGCACTGCGTCAGACAGTTCCTATTTGCTTGTTATACCAGTTACAAAAGCCAGAGCAAGAGCATCATCCCAGCGTGGAAGCAATTCACATCAGGAATGCTACTGATGGTTTTCCAAGTTGAAGTGCATTTCTGCATTGGATTATTGGGGAGGATTTTTACACTAGACTTTGCAAAATAAGTAAGATGATTATCTTAGAAGCTTTGATTAAGTGTAGAGTCTGTAAATGTGTCCCCAAACCTGTTTTACAGTTCCTCCTTTGCCAAAGATCACTCTGCTAAAACGGTGTGCTGTACTGATACATATATACTCATACAAAGATTATACTATGGTTTACAGCAATAAGGATTTCCTGATGTCAGTCTGTGCTCCAGTACCATCCTTTCAGGCTGAAATATAGTCTCCATTGAAGAGACAGGATCCTATACCTGAAGTGGATTAGATACTCAAAGTGGCTGAAAAAGAATCCATTAAAATGACTGATTGCTAGAAATAACTTCTAAATATCACTATAAACTGTTATTTCTTCAGAAACTTATGCTACTTTTCTGAAGTAATTTTTTATCTAGCATGAAGGTGAGCAAGCCTGGAAATCATGAAAACAAAATGCAGATACTGCCTAATACAGCAAAGACTGGTTTGTAAATCTGACATTCTTTTGCAGGGGGTAATATATCTTCAACACTATTCAAAGAATAAAGCACAAAGTCTCAAAATCTTGCAAGCAGTTGGTTGAGTGCTGCTGTCTGAGAAGGAAAAGTGCAGATTTTCTAAGCAGAGTTAAAATAGAAGCAAGTAAACATTCATCATTGAATTTGTTAATCTCAAAATTATCTGTATTTAAAGATTAGATGCAGCATCACATCTTTGCAAATTATCTTCTCATCAGAAGTAATTTCTTATGGTTTTTGAATCAGAAAATTCTTAAAGATCTGTGGGTATGCATGAGGACTCTCCCACTCTCTCACATCTGGGATCTAAATACACAAGGTCCTACAAGGAAAGTAGAGCAAAGAGTGCTTCTCCGTACAGTTTAGGAAAGATTCTAAGTAAATGAAATGCAGCACCAAAGCATTAAGAAACTCAAATTTGTTATTTGTGCTGTTGTCTTATATGGTGAGGGAGAAGAACAGAGGGTGGGGAAAGGGGTAAAGATCCCCATGAGAAGGCAAGCATAGCTGAAAAAAGTGTAGCTGGGTATATTTGAACTCCAAGGAATGTAAGTGACACTGGTGAATTACCCCTCATGGTTTTAGTGGATCTGGGGCATATCTACCACTTCCAACACATGCTATCTGAAATACTTTTCCGAAATACAAGCTTGCATATTTATATCTACACTTTGGACATATTTTCATGATTTCTCAGGCAGCGAACTGTCTCCTTTCTTGTATAATTAGTGTCTTCTCATATCAGTTAAGCAAGCAGATGGTCACACAGTTTGTACACACAGATTTCCAAATGTTCCTAGTTTGACTATCATTGGTGGTCACAATCAACAACACCAAATAGGATCCTCTCCAAATTATGATAAAGCAAAATGACTGTTAAGTTGGACCAAAGGCAGTTATTCATTTAGGTTTAGCTGAAGATTCATTATAACCATTGTAGTAATACACATTATATTACATAAAAGGAGCATTATGTTAATAGCCCAATTCTACAGCAATTTATTCAATGGAACAGGAAAAAATATCCAAGTGAGATGTCTTTCAGCAAAACTGGCCAACTTGGAGCATACAATTTGTTGGAATGCTGAAAAAAAATTTGTTATTTTTATCTTATTTTTTTTTCAGAATAGATATTTCTCTTGATTTCTCTAATATAGACACTTTCTATACATAGATATTTGATTAGCATGTCTGTAGTTTGTAGAGGAATTTGTATACATTGTAATCTTTAAATTTTGCTGTACACATAAACTTTCCTAGATACCAGTAAAAAAAATCATTTATACAGGTTTTTGAATATAACTCTAAATGCTTCTTCTCCTTTTGAGGCAAAAGTGTACAAATGAGTCCAACATAAGAATATAAGAAATTTCCCACTTGGTGGGAACAGTTTCTCGTCTATACTGTTCATAGAAGTACTAATATTAGATGCCATTTTGTAAGAAAATATAGGTCTGTTTGCTATCTTGTTTTATTTCTTAGTTTTAGTGATTACTGTAAAATGGACGTGTAAATTCAATAGTGTTTTGAATGTGATAGAATGGTAAGAAAATTCTTTAGAGGGAGAAAACAGAATTGCTTTATCTTTCCCACCATTTCTTCACTTATTAAACATATAAAATCAGTAAATAAATGTCTTCTCCAGATCCATCAAGATGAATGGGTATATTTGAATGCTAAAATCATGAAGAGAACTGAAAATAGATGGCAAAACCATAAGAGAGAAAGTACAGCTGCCTTCACTGAGCATCCTGTGAAACCAACAGGAAAAATTCTATTTCCCAGCAGGAACTGGCAGTAAATCTGAAGCAGTATTATGAACTCTGCACACAACTGGGGTCATGGTGATCCTGAAAGGAAATAATGAAAGAAAGACAGCAGGAAATGCAGTGAAACCTTCTGTCTTTGTTCCCAGCAGGATTCTTATCTATTTCCCTTGTTGCTGATACACAGCCAGAGCTTTACTTAGTCTGACCCATTCACCAGTTTGCAGCTAGAGCTGCTCTGAACACATACTGTAGGTATACACGCGTACTCAGTAGGATACTCTGTTAGCACTGCCGATCCCCCTTTCCTTTTCTGAATTCAGATCAGAGAGTAAAATGCTACTGTCCTTTTAAGTAATGGTTGAACTACTCTTCATATCTCCCAAGTCATCATTCCCCCCAAGTCAAGAAGAACAACCCACTTTGCAAAAGGGGAAGGACTTCAGGAGTGGTTTGCTAGGAGCTTTCTGGTGTTCATTGCATTGCTTTGCTTTGCTTTTGCTGTTTAAGAGAAAAGGTGAAAGGTATGAAAAAATGGAACATTTTTCCATCTTTTAAGAAAAGGAGAGGGTTGAAACTCTCTTGTCTTGAAAGCAGAACTCAAGGGATGCACAGAAGTGATGGTGGAAGTGGATTAGTTGGTGTAGTTATGATAACATCATAACTGAAGACTACAGACAGAAATTGGAACTGTTTTAATTTCTTCAGTTTTCCAGAGCTAATTTCACCCCTCCTCACTCCCCAGAGCCTAACTCTGGTGCAGATAGATAGCAGTGAGAAATAGTTTCATTAGTATGTGATACTTGTGCTAGAAATGCTCTTTTGCAGGAAGCTCCATCCCACTGAGTGATAGGAAGCAAAGGCTTGCTTTATTAGATTGACATCTGGCCCCAAAAAACCAGCTGGTATCCAGCTATAATAGCCAGAGAATGAACAGAGATGCTCCACAGTGCAATTTAGAGCAGAATATTCAAAATCACCTTTTGGAAGATCTCATCTCTGCTGCATCTCTAGGGAGAGCCAAACAAGCTTCCTAAATTAGATGCTATGAACTTTTACTATAGTAACAACATACTGGAAATACCCTTTAGACCATTTGGAAACTTTGGTAACATCTTTGGCAAACTACTTGAGACAAATGGGTTGATGAAACGACAACAAAAAGAAATTATAAATGTAAAAGTTACAAAGAGAAGCACAGTTATGAACAGACGATGCTAAGTCCTTAGTTGCTTTCCCAATGCATGTTTTCTAAAACATCCTTTCTGATGTTTTGTGATGACAGTCTATTCTGCATCATGTTGTTACTTAGTCAGCATATGTAACAGTTTTCATCAATCTCCACACAGATGCCAATTCTTATCAATAATGGACAAAGTTACAGTTGAACAGTTCAGAAAGGCAAGCAGAGTAGTATAACTGTGTGAGAAAAACACTGACATAAGTCTTTGAATTTAAGTCTTTGATTTAATAATTTCATTTGGCAAAAAATCAAGAAGAATTTATGTATTACATCAGACATTATGCATATTATTTCTAGAAGTTAAAGATCTTGCGATTAAAAAAAGAATGCACTGCTAATTTCACAAAAGAATCAGCTGTTATATTTTATGAGTCAATGGTTTTGGGAATTGTTCAGAATTTAGAGCAAAATGTGATTTTTTACCACAAGGAAATTGGAACCTAGTCTCTATGATACAACACCTCTAAACTTCAGGGTCACTGTATTTTCCTAAGTTATTTAGAACATTTTTTCAAGTGTGATATACATATGTGAGTTGTCTGATAGCTCTTTCCAAGCTCTCAGGGCAGGTTGGATCCCTTCTTTATGTCTGTTTGAACCACAGCCCTTTCATGCCTGAGATTCCCCACTGGGGGAACTGGCTGTCTTGTTTGTGCCATAGAGTGAGCCAAGATGTTCTCGCTGCAGATAGCTGAAGAATTTCAGCTTGAGGGTAAACATAAAATCAATATAATCAGTTTATAAATCCACTACAGTGCATAAACAACTCCAGTTTGAGAAATCAGAGAGAAACATATTCCTGAGGAGAATATCACACCATTTCATGTGTTCTGCATATTTTCCTCAACAAAGCCAAGGGAAATATGACCTAGTTAGAGTTAATCTTGGCAAAAATACATCTGTTAAGACTTCAATAAAGATTTCAATATCTGTGCAAAATCCTGTAGGGAGTTATTTGTTTTGATACCAAGAGGACTAACATAAATCAAAAGAAGGGCATCAGGAATGAGAAATTTAGGTGAAAATCTTAATGTTGAAATGAAACAAAATAGAAGTGCAAAATAAAATGCAGTACTAAATTTCTTGCTGTTTCCTGAAACAATTTTATTACAAGCTTCACTTCTATTACAGGTGTCATGAATTCAGGATATAATAAATAGATATGTAATTTTTATGAGGGCTTATTTAAAGTCTTTTGCAAATCTTTTCTTCAGTAAGAGTCTCCAAAATTTCTGGCCATTGATTTAGACATCTACACAAACATGAACGAAAAATGATTGCAGATGTTTAAACACATGATAAACTCTCCCTGCATGAAAAAAAAAAAAGTTTATAAAATTTTTCTCCAATTGACATGGTTCCCGGAAGTATTTCACTGTTTTTATTTTAATGATTGTTTTTAATATTTCATATATTTCATTCTATATTCTATTAATTTTTAACATCAGGGGTTTCTAACGTTGTTGTTCAAATATATTGGTAAAACAGCAATCTAGACTTAATGTTTTTTTCTGGGCTGCAGTCTTCATAATCTCACAGCGAAAATTGTTCTTCATCTTATTTGAGTGCATTAGCTTATAAACAACTTTGAAAGACATGAGTGCAGGTCAAATATTTGTCTTCCATACTGATATAGCTTTAGATTAAGTTTGTTTTTGTTGTTTTTCCTAGGTTAGCCACAGTATTGTATTAATTAATTATTCAATGAATTAACTAAAACTTGGCAATATTTCTGTAGCTTTCATTACTGAATCTCTGCATATTAGAGTGTTATGAAGTTTACAGTTTTCTGCTAGAAAAAACATAGTCAATCCCCTGGTCATTTTTGACAGCAAATGTCAGTCTTTGCCTACTTTAATATTTCCTCCAGTTGCCGGAGAACAGTTATCAAGTTCTGAATTAGAAAATATCTGTTTCTTACTTTAAAATGTTTGTGAGACAGAGGGAAATTCATAAAATAAATATTATGAGCTTTTTATTTATTATTTTTAATCACTAATATATACTCGAGTTATTAGAAAGAGCTGTTGAAGAATCAAGTAGTGACTTTGGAGATGAAATTTGTGCGTTACTTTATCTTTTGAGAATTTTTCAAGTATTTAATTTGCACTGCTATGAAGAATGAAGGAAGGCCACTCATTATCTCAGATAGATGGTCACGAAGGAAGAATGGCTGACTGAAATGAAGAACTTGAAGAACTAGTTGAGTGGTACTCATGCTTTATTTGTGCACGTCCACGCAACGTGGTTAGCCTTAGATAGTGGCCTTCACCTTTAAGTAAAAAATGTTGTACATGCGTCTTTTCCTTGTTGTGCTTTTATCTAGTTTCAAGTTTTATGACCACTGCTACCAAAAGTAATGTTATGCAAATGTGGCTGTGACTTCCTTGTATTACATTTCTAGCTTTTTCTTTCCTTCTCAGAAATGAAGTTTCTTTTCCATTGAATCAACACAATTGCAAAAACTGTTAAGTTTCAAATAAGAGCTCTATTAACATTAAATGACAGACCACAAAAAATAAGCGTTTACAAAACTTTACAACCATGAATCATTCTGTATTTCTAAATGGCATAGTAATTACAGGTTTTGGAGTACGGAGGTGGTTCAAGAAGTACTAGGTACTTGATCCAAAATACTTATCCAAAATTATTGCATATTTTTTTATTCATAATTGGGCAGCAATTTGTTTGAGAATATTTCATGTTGATTCAGAAAACAGAGATCTCTTCATTCCCTGTGGGATTCTGTTTTCTTTTTAGAGAGAAAGTCTCTAAGCACTGAAACTTTTGTAGACCATATAGGCGTGTCTACAAATGGTACATTTACCTCTGTTAAAACTGTTGATTACATGGAGTTGTCTTAGGACACCATAGCCTACTAATGTCAGAAGTGATAAGCACAAGGTATATAGAGGCTTTTACTGGTCCACAATTTGAACTGAAATTTCTCCTTGTTTGCAAAACATACCTTAAGAATTCTTCGAGAAGAGCTAATGACATGGAAATACTGTAAGATTGCAAACTTCTTGATTTCTGTTTATTTTAATTATGGTGTATTACAATTATTTCTAAAATAATGGAGTCATCTCTTGTTCATTGTTATTCATGACATAAAAAGTTGTAGAATATAAATATAAACTCATTCAGAAAATAGTAACCTTAATTGTCCAAAAACTTCAAGGGAGTTAGGGAAATTTTATTCTTCAAAAAAATTCTAATGCTCATATTCTCAAAATATCTTCCTATAAAGATATCTCATCAGCTTTCCATTTCAATATCAGAGAACAACTACATTTACTGAAGGGTTGGCTAGCATAAACACAGCTGACATTTTCTTACAGAATACTCTTTCTCTGTTATTGTAGGACATAGTCTATGGTGATAAGTTCACATACTGCTTTTGAAAAGCATGTAGCATTGACTTAACATTGTTCTCATTCAAATTAAGGTGCTGATGTCAACAGTAGCAGGGTTTGGTCAGCAATGAAGATTTGCAAAAATCCCATCTAAGTCCATGACTGAGTTATGCAGGATTTCTTGGTCATCCTACTTATGTCTATTTAAGTGCTTAAGGAAGATAAGAGCAACTTTAAGGACACTTCTCATTGCTCACCAACTCCTTATTTGTTGTCCTATGTTAGGATAATCCTCCTAACCTGCTGAATTTGATTGCCCTTATGTATAAAAATGTGTTATGTGAATCAGATTTTAGAATCAGTATTACAATAGTGTGTCATAAAGAAACATTTTCTGAAGCTTGATACATACTACCTGTTTAAATTTCTGATTATACAATATTTCAGTATTATATATTCTTTTGTGCAGTTATTTTATACTACAGTGAAAACTAACCAAAGGTATAAGGATTTTAATGGTTCTAAAAAAACTACTTCTCTGTAGTCATCTTTTAGCAAAAGTCTGTAGTTAATAAAAATATCTGTTCAAAAAACAATATTAATACTGTTATAAAGGACAATATTAGAAAGCATAGTTAACAATGCTGCTAGAAAATGGGGTCAGAAGGAAACTCACAGTTCACTAACTGTAGAAAATCATAATTAACACTTGATCAGAATTAGGGACTATATTCAATAACTTATAATAATCTGGCAAAAATATTTAATAATGCAGTTGTGTTCAGTGAAAGAAAACTAATTAAAAATTTATCTAACATGAATCATTCATAAATAATAACATCATAGTGTTATATCACTTATTGTTCTAGGATAAACAAGATTAATTATAACAAGATTAATTCTAACTTAGTTAACTTTTCAAGGGACATTTTTCATAATGTTATTCCATCTAGTCGTGTAAATGAATTGGGAATATTTTGAATATTTATCTCTAATACTATGTATACTTATATTTCTAAATAAAATATTTCTAAATAAAATATTTCTAAATAATATTTTAAAAGTTTGTCATTGAGAAAGAAAAGTCAGGCATTTTACCAAACAATAATGGTAAAATTATACATTCAAGATCATATAATTCACAATATAAATCATCCCTTTTCTACAGAACTACTCTCAGCAGTTTGGTTTAGTTATTGGATAAAAGATTATCAAAAATGTAGGACATGTCTCTCAAAAGCTCAGAAAGAAGAGTGAGAGCATTAGTTCCAAAATCTTAATTACTGTCACACATCTGAGATGCTATGGGAAAAACCATCTTATGTAAAAAATTCTGGTGTTGAGCTGTTTTGCGTAACTTTTTTTGTACATACTCTGGAAACATAGTGTAGACAGAAGCCTATTGTTTCCTCCAAGTGCAACGCACCAGTAAATCAAAGCCAAATGACCAAATGACTTATGAGAAGCTGATGCTGATGGCAGTAGGTTATTTACTGTTTTAGCACTGTGTTGCAATGGATTTATGCTTTTCCCTATTTATAAAAATAGCAGAGAATATATACATACTAATTAATGACTGATCTAAATCCTTTTTAATTGTTTACTGTTGACCTATGTGTCCTGTCTTTTCATCTTTTAGTTGAATTTCTCAATAAGAAAGTATAGGGAAGGTGATCTAAATTATAATGCTGTTTATCACTGGAGAAATGATACTTATCTTTATAATCCCTACTTGTTGCTACCTTTCACAAAGTAGAAATATGTATCTGCCTTATGATGCATTTTTGGAAGGTAGGAGAATAATAAAGGGGATGTAGGTGCTTTAGGAAACTACTGCGCCATATATAGCATCATATGTGCTGATTGATAAGAGCTGATGTTAACAGCAGATACAACATAAGGAGGAAATATATTGCTGGAACTAGTATGTTTGAGATGTGAGTACAGACAGTATCAATAATGTAAGTTTAATTGCTGGAATTATACCACTTCACTCAAAACACTCTTGCCCAAAATTCACAGCAATTTTGAGGAAATCGCAATGCTGCTCAAGTCTTCAGTGATAATGCTTCAAGATAGTATGCAACTGAGTTGCATCTTGCTATATAATAAATGGCTCTTGTGTGTCATGACTACAGCAGGGAAAGCATTAGAGAAGCACTGATTTTTAAAGTGTAATTAGATAAAGAATATGCAGCAATTTTAAAGGGAGGACAAACAACATTGGTGCTACATATCATTTAATGAAAATATATCTTCTCTGTAATAGTAATCTTCTCCCCTTGCCTCCCCTCGCCTCGCCTCCCCTCGCTTCCCCTCTCCATTAATTTACTTTAATTTAATTACACGATTATGCTGTTGCCATAAACAGAGACAAACAATCATCATTGAGATGATTATGCTGTTGCCATAAATACATTGTACAATAACCTAATTAACAGAGCTTACTTTAATTTAGTATTACCAGGTATGCTTAGGAAGTGTGCATAGACAAGTGGACAATAAAGTTGTGCTGAGAACTGGCTGACTGGCAGAGCTCAGAGGATTGTGATCAGAGATTCAGAGTCCAGTGCTAGTGATGTTCCACAGGGGTCGATACTGGGTCTGATCTTGTCTTCTTCAATGACTTGAATGAAGAGATAGAATACACTCTTGGAACATTTGCTGGTGATAGAAAGCTGGCAGGAGTGGTTGACACACCAGAAGGCTGTGCTGCCATTCAGAGACTTGGACAGGCTGAGAGTTGGTTGCAAAGGAAACTTACGATGCTCAACAACAAGTGTTGAGTGCCCTTGTGGCCAAGAAGGCCAGTGGTATCCTGGGGTGCATTAAAAAGAGAGTGGCCAGCAGGTCAAGAAATGTGACTCTCCCACTCCACTCTGCCCTAGTGAGGGCAGGGCACTGTGAGACCTGGAGCACTGTGTCAAATTCTGGGCTACTCAGTTCAAAAATGACAGAAAACTTCTAGAAAGAGTCCAGAGGCAGACTACAGAGATGACTAGGGCCTGATGCATCACCTTTGTGAGGAGAGACTGAGAGACCTGGGGTTGTTCAGCCTGGACAAGGGAAAACTGAGTGGAATCCTGTCAGTGCTTACAAACATCTAAAGGGCAGATGTCAAGTGGATGGGGCCAGCCTCTTTTCAATTGCAGGACAAGGGGCAACAGACACAAACTGGAACACTGGAAATTCCATCTGAACGTGAGGAAATGCTTCTTGACTTTGCAAGTGATAGACCACTGAAACAGGCTGTCCAGGGAGGCAGTGGAGTCTCCTTTTCTGGAGGTAATCCAAACCTGCCTGCATGATTTCCTGGGCTACCTACTGTAGGGAACCTGCTTTAGCAGGAGTTGATCTCCAGAGGTCCCTTCCAACTCCCATGATTCTGTGATTATGCAAAGCAAAAGTTTTGTAGCAGACATCTACTTCACATCACATATCACTTTTTAAAAAATGTTATCTCAGAGTTTAAGCTGATTTATAGACTTAAATAGTCAAATGAAAGTTTACACATAGAAGCAACATTTGATTGCTATTTATGGAAAGACATATGCTCCCTTTTGTTAACTAGTATTGTCACAAGCAGCCAAAGGACGATATTACAACTTTCTTCTGTTCTCTGTTGAAAGAGTTATGTGTGTACTCTAAACAACTAGATTTAATAGCAGTCAAGGAAGATCATAATTTTAAAAGTGTCATGAGCCTTTATTTGAGTTCCTGGAAATCATATATTTCTGATGACTAGAAATTCACAAATAGCTTATGAATAAGGAGAATAAATCCTAGATTATCATTCATACCATGTCTATAAGTCGCTGTTATTATTTTTGCTTTTAGAAATTAAAAAAGAAAAGAATACTCTCTGCTTATGTAAGTGTATCTTACAAAAATCTCCTTACTTGTCTCTCTCACTGGTCTGAAGTTGCTCAGAATCAGAATATCTTACTAGAGTAATTCTTTGCAAAATATGCAAAAATCTCTTACCTTAGAGGTAATGTAAATCTTCTGCAATTGCTAACAGCTACCTAAATAAAAGTAAAAAATTTCCAAATAGCAGAAACTTTTTCCTTGACAAATAATTCTGAGTGAATTGTAATTACAGCTTGGCTGTACTTACCAGTAGTTTTCACAGACATTCAACATGCCATGCTCTACGAGGAACAAATATTCACAAAATGTTTTTAGAAATTGAAAACTTTCAAACACTCGTTAAATTTCAAGTTTGCAATTCACAGTGCTCTGTATAAACTTGCATGCAAGCTATATAATCAAACCTGTGAAAATTATCAGCATTAAATAATTGTGTAACTAAATGCATCTTGAAAGACATGAACATACAAGCCAAATATCTTTGTTTTTTTTCTTGACCAGTTAATACAGGCAATATTGTATAAAATGAAAACTGTCTATTACTGTAATATTTACTACTTACTTTACATTTTATCTGATTAGGTTCTTAAACCTTTATTCAGATAATAAAAATTGTAGTGTCTATTACTGTAACAATGAAAACTGAGAAAACTGAATTTTCAAGGAGAAGATGTTTGATAATTATTATTTGCTAAAGAAAAACTCAAATAATGATGTTAGACTCCTTGCATCTGCTAGTGAATACTTAATAATATGTGAAAAACATTTTATTCTTTTACTCTCTAGTGATTCTAATTCTTAATTTGGATTCAGATGACCACATCCTCTGGCTTTACTGACTCTTGTATTGGAATTAGGTACCTACATATCTCAGAGGAGGCTGTTGTCATCCAATTCAAGACAAGGTTGTGATTCATTAGAATAATCTTTAACTATTGTTCACTCCTGTTTCACCATCTTATTGCTTCTCCAGTGCCTGTGAGTAGTTTTATCAGGCTTCTCTCCAAAGGTGGAATATAATTGCTAATCAGACAGGTTTTGTTAGTGCAGGAAATTATTCATAGCCAGGGAGCAGTTACAAGCTTCTGATAATAAAAGCGCCATTGGCCCTCAGGACAAAGACAGGTGCTGTGTTTTCTCATCTACCTGTGCTGTAATGTTAGAGCTAGCATCCCCTTTGCTGCACACAAATTTGTATGCTCTTTCCTTTAATTCTACCACTAAAACTGCTCTCACTCCCACTGACCTGCTGCTGTGCACCCTCTACTAGCATTTCCATCTAGAATTTTCATTAATACTTGTCATTATTTTCATTAGCATGTTATTGTACATAGTTGTTTGTTAAATGTTTGGGAACTTCCAAATTTGTCTGATGTTAAATTGAAACATAAGTGTTTTAGACTTCTGCTTATTCACTGATGTGGTAAGTGTATGTGGCATGCTAAGGTTTCTCTTCATTTATTACATAAAAGATGCATCTGGGTACACAAGGTAGATAAATCTAATGTCAGGATAGTATTCAGCAATAAATGAAATCCAAAATGCAGAAAAGATGACTGTAAAGTAGGAGAGACACTTGTAGTGAGCAGATAACATAGGAGAGATGAAATGAGGTTACCAGCGCTTGCATTGTAACAAACATCTGACAAACACAGCTGCAATCATGATCCACAGCTGCAGTAGCATGGATAAGTCCTGAGGATATATAACTAAGGATATTTCCAAAGTAAAGGAGAAGAAACTATTAGCAACTGAAATGAGGAAGTCATTAAGTAAATGTAGGAGAGTAATTTCCTTTCAAAGACCACAGGAGAATCCCAGTTAAAATCAGTGAAGGGTATTGCTGACTGCAAAATGTTTCTGTGATAGTAAGAGGCTACTTGCTTGTGTCTTTTTGACTGAACACACCAAAATTAGATAAGACAATTTTGTCAAGGTCAAATGAGATTGTTAAAGGATTTGTAAGTCTGTAAGTTATTTCTTCCATTATTTATTCTTGGATATATTATGTCTACAACATTAATACAAAAAAAAAAAAAAGTAAATACAGTTAGATCACAGAAGATATTTAGAAGACAGTAGTACAGCCATTACCAACAATGGCAATAAGTGAAACGTTAAAAAGCATACTACTAAAGGCTGTGCATTTTTATAGAATTGATTGATGATAGGTGAAATAAGTTTTTAGTAAGGTGTAAACTGGAGAATTAATTGACAGAGAAGATTGAAATGAGAAATTTTGGAAAGAGGTCAGTTTCTATTGTTCTTTTGATAATAGGTCAAAGTTGGAGATTATTTCAACAACAGAAATACATCCACTGGGCCAGTGTGTACAAACAGGAGGGAAACAAACAAAAATAACTCACAAAGCAGTGTTAGAAGAGATTGTTATATAAAACAGAGAAGAGTTTAGGGATATGTGCTTCTGGGTATTTTTCAAAGGCCATGGTGGCTTTATGTAGTCATAAGCATAAAACACTGCAGTGCATGTTATTATGGAGGAAATAACAAAAAGAATAACAACTGCAGAGTTGTTAGATTGTTATCTAGGGAGAGATCAGAAGATATTACTGAGGGATTAAAAACGTCTCATAACGTCAACTTGTCTGTAATTAGCATGGGGTTTTAAAAAATAAAGCAGAAAAAAGTAGGTAATAAATAAACAGCAAAGGACAAATTCTGACTATTTTGTTTATAGAGAGATGACAAAAAATCCAAATTTAAATGTATTTACCTATTTTAATTTAAAAATACTTCTGTCAAGGACGTTTACTTTCTGCTTATTTCCTAAGCTTATTTTGCATGGGTCCATGTTGCTTATAATTTGTGTTTTTATTGATATTTTGAACACATACTGAGGTTGTTAAAAAAATTCATACACTTGGTGGAATATCACAGGCATTGATGTCTTACTGAAGCATACTCACATGTGCAGTCTTGGGAAATATAATGGAGTAATAAAAGCCAGAATTTCTGACTGAACATTTTTCTTTTGTTAAATTTCTTTTACAATTATTTTTCAAACTATTTTACAGTTGACTAATGGCAACTGTCACCTGAAACTATGTTTCATCTGCTCTTATGCCTTACATTTCTTCAAATTGTCTTACACCATAAGAACCAATAAAAATATCATGTACAGTTCAACATAATTCAAACGATGTCTTCTGCTGAATACTCAGAAATACCAGATATTCTGATACCCTTGGTAACCTCTGTGAGGGATTTATTTCTGCTGAATGCAAAATGACTGGTTTCCAGGGATATGAAGGTGTGGTCAAGACAACTGCTGAAAAAAATGAAAAGTACTAAATATTGTTTCCTCTTAAAATATTAAACACCATAAAGCATTTAATATGAAAACTATTTTTATACATACATATACTTCACATTATTTTTATCTTAATATCTGATATTCTATTTACATAGATTGAATAAATATATATTTTTAATGATGTAAAAAAATCTGTGAATATAATGATTCTATTTACAATAAAAAATGCAAGCAGAATAGAAGGGAAATAAACAGAAGTGGACTATCAGCATGGAGAGTAAAACTTTCTTCTCCTTTCTTCCTACTGACAGTCATGAATGAAATAATTAGAGGCAGATGCACCGAAGGCTAGTACTTCCAATAATGATTCCAAAGCAAATGACAGGATTGATGAAAAAGGAGATAAGGCTGTTACTGTTGACTGTTAATAACATTCATTTTAGGACATTTCATTCACAGGTGTACTTCTATAATTTATGGTGTTCTTCAAAATGTTTCTTTTCTTTTTTTCTTTTAACTCTTTATGTTAATAGTCTCTGAATTTACTAACCTTTAAGAAAAGCTCAAGATACCATTATTTTGAGATTCAATCAAGGTTCAAATAAGAGATTTCCCTGTGCAGTATTGTCAATAACACATTTAAAAATGAAAAGTAATAGGGCAAAGAAAAAAAATTGAATATCTTGATGTGAATTACTGTCTTCTGTGATCCTAGCTGCATATCATAGAATCATAGAAGCATAGAATGACTTGATTTGGAAAGGACTTCAGAGATTCAGTTCCAGCCCCCATGCCATGGGCAGGGTTGTCAACCACTAGATTAGGCACTAGAGTATGTTGCCCAGGAGCCCATCGAACTTGGCCTTGAACATCTCCCAGAATGGGGCATCCACAACCTCTTTGTTCAGCCTGTTCCAGCACCTTACTGCTCTATGAAAAACTTTCCTGACACCTAATCTAAATCTCCCCTCCTTCAGTTTAAATTCATTCTGCCTTGTCCTGTCACTATCTACTCATGCAAAAAGTTGATTTCCCTTTTGTTTATAATCTCTCCCTAAATACCGGAAGGCCACAATGAGATCTTCCCAGAGCCTTCTCTTCTCCAGACTCAACAAACACAGCTCCCTCAACCTGTCTTCATAGGAGAGGTGCTCCAGCCCTCTGATCATCCTCGTAGCCATCCTCTGGACATGCTCCAAAAGCTCCACATCTTTCCTCTGTTGGAGGATGTGTTCTTTTCACACTGATGGGCAGCTAAGCTCCATTACACCACTTTCCAAATCTCCTTCCTCAATAGAACAGTAGGAGAAAACACAATGAAAAAAAAATACTCAAAGACTGAGATAAGGATAGAGAGATTGCTCACCAATTGTTATCTTGTGCAAAACAGACTGGGCATATTGAGATTAATATAATTAATTGCCTGTTGCTCAGATACTAGAGCAATGAGAACTAAAAGCAAACTCCAAACTGCAGGGTGGGGTCTCTCTCATGGGATGTCGTCCTTCCCAGACTTCCCAGACTGATCCTGCATGGGCTTCCCACAGACTGCAGGTCTCCAAGCACAGCTCCAGCATGGCTCCGTACCATGGGGCCCATCCTTCAGGAGCGGCTTCACACAGGTCCCCACGTGGAGCAGCTCCCTCAGCCCTCCTGCCCCACTGCAGGCTGCTCTCCTTGGGCTGCAGCTCCAGCCCGGGGCTGCTCCTCTGGGTGTATCCATGGCTGCAGCCTCCTCCAGGCCACATCCACCTGCTCCACTACTTCAAAATTTAGTTGTATTTTCAAGACTAGAAATTGGGCAAGATCTCTTTGATAACTTTCTTTATATGTATCATGGCACTTATCCGCTTTTATTTTCCCCAATACTTTGCCTGTAGTGTGGAGACAAATTAGTGATTTCAGATTTACTTTCAAAATAATTAAATCATTGAATCCAGTTGGTTCCATAGACAAGTGTGCTTTTTATTAGAATAAATGCCAGTAAAGTTTCAATATATTTTACAACTAAGAAATAGCAATGCATTGGAGTCTTGGTCATATAGATGAGATAAGAACCACCAAATTCTGTCTATCACATATCTGGTCTGAAGGCCTTCGGCAATGTTACTGTCACAAATGTAACAGTAGTTACAGTATAAATACTTGCTTTCTAGATAATTAAATGTGTGTAGGATACACTGACATTAGCATTTAAAAAGAAGGGTTTTTTTTTTGTCATAATGAAATGATAGCAGAAATAAAAAATGAAGATATCTTCATTATGTAATAATCTTTACTAGAAATCATTTCATCTGTCGTTATAACATAAAGAGTAAATATTAAAAGATTTCTCACTGCCTATGTAAATACAGGTCATTGTTATCTCATACCCTTTTGTGTCAATACTTCATTTTAATATTTATAGTTCTTTATTTTAAGATGCTAGTGCCACTTTCAAATCATTTTAAAAATTTTCTCTATCCCCAACTTCTAGACATTCCAGCACTGACATAAATGTAGATTTTTTGGTGTATCTGTGCAAAGCTTTGGAGAGAAAAAAAAATATGAAGATCAGTAGGTGAACTGAAATAAATTAGCCAGTGCTTTCTATTAATTCAACACCCATCCAGAAAATTCAATGCACTGGCACTGGGTGTCCTGAAAGTAAATCAGAATAAAGAAAAAAGATTCTCAGATAAAATAATTACTGTGGTACTGTTGATATGGACCACACGTTCAAAGCAGCTCTTGCCTAGTGTTAAAGAGATCATTTTGCTTTTCTAAGGCACATCAAATTACATTGCAAGGAAATTCTTTTACCATTGTTTGAGATAATAGGAACAGAAATAATACACCTGAATACGACCTTGCATGAGGTACGTGAAGTAGTCTGACACCTCATTTGGTTAGATTTCTCACTCAGAAGCAAAAAAAATGCTATAAAAGAGGTCATAAATTCTCAGGAGCATAGGAATCAATGGAAAAGTAGATCAATTGGAGTGTACATCTGCTCTTCTCATAGTACATGTAGGTGTACCAGTCTACACTAGTGATAGGCATATAGCACTCTTCCCTACCTGAGACTAAGGGTTTGTGCTTGAACACATCTTCAATTATTGTGTCTCTAGAAATATTAGACAGTTAAATCAGTGACCAATTATTTCTAGTGAGTATTTTTTAATTTGGGCCTGCGGCTGCATAGCCAACAGTCAGTGGTGACAATCTTCTACTGTATAGAGAGAGTTGTTTTAGATAAAGGTTCCTGGACACCATGGTGGGCACAATTCTTCATGTCTGGTGAGCATGTCCAATATTAGAGAAATCGTTAGCAGGAAAGTTTAGAAGATAATCTGTAGAAAGTTTTGTGTTTTGTCTGCCAGCTCCCTAGCGCTCCTCTAATGGCAGCATGGAGGAATAATCCAGTATAGCTGTGGCTGAGACTAAAATTCTACTCTTGACTGAAAAGTACTTAATGAAAACTGCCTTGATTGGACTCGATGATCTCTAGAGGTCCCTTCCAACCCCTACAATTCTGTGATTCTGTGTTTAATGTAGAATTAGAAAAGTCATAATAGCAAACTGATAGATATGTTAGTAGAGAAGCAACTCTCCATCCAAAATGACACACAATTTGAAAATCACAGTTTGCATGTGTGTGCATTTTTCTATGTAATACACAAATTGCTGCTTAGCATCTAATTTTAACAGTGCTCTTATTTAATGGAAATCTACTTTTGTGTTTGCAGTTCTTTTGAAGTTGGAACAGAACACCTCTCTTGTTCTCTGTCATTACTACAGGCATAAAAAATGAAAAATAGATGCTACAGCACTTGATGGTATCATCCAGATTGCACTGTCCACCTGATCAAATGTCATTTTTTCTTTCTCATATCTGATCAAGTTTTTTTGTTCAACACTGCAGAATTTTACTGAAAGTAAATGAAGTTACTCATGAAACTTGCCGTTACTTATGTCCACAAAGAGAACCTTCATAAATGTGTGTGGGATCAGCACCTGAAGAAATATCCCAGAAAATAATAAAGATATTGCTGTTTAGCTATCTGTGGTTAATTGAACCAATCTGTGTAGCATGTTACTGATTCAATTTGCTATGAAGAGAAGAGTGGAGGAGGACCCACTCCTCCTCTCCTGAAGTGGAAGGACCCTCTGATTCTCTCCCATCCGTATCCTAACCTTCCCTAATCAAAGCTGGTCTAACTTTTATCAAGTTGCTTTAGGCCTCACCCTGTCAAATTTTTGGCTATTTCTATGGATGAATAGTTCATAACCTCTCTGGGCAACCTGTTGCAACACTTAACCATCCTTACAGTGAAAAAGTGTTTCCTTTCATCTGATTGTAATCTCTGACTTTGTAACTAGTTTCTTCTGTCTCTGTCTTGCCTAAAACTGCATTTCAAAATAATATGATGGATCTTGTGTTAGCTAAACTCATTATGAGTAGTCCAAATTCCCACTAGTCAAGATCTTGTGCATAACATTGATTTTGTGAATCTCACATGTTTTTAGAAATAAGAGGAGAAAAATGAGTGAAAGATTCAAGCCTCCTCCTTCCCATGTTTGGAAGCAATATGTAGAAGTGATCTAGATGTGCTGGAAAAGGCAAAAGAGAGGCAGAAGTAATTGACCAAGAAGGGTAGAAAAACAAAAGGAGGAAATTACCCCAGCTGTTGCACAAACCATAGAAAATGAATTGAATAAACACAGTGATTGCTATGCAATTAAAATTTTGTCCCAGAAATATGTCCTAGTTCTCTTGAGACTGCATGTGTGTATGTGCATACACTTGAAAGCTAAAGATCTTAAAACAGTGTGTTTTTGATTGATGGCTCTCTGATTACCAGGTAACCAGCAGGCATCTGCTGCTTTCATCTCAGCATCTCTGATTGCCATTTTGAAGAGACTTATTTGCTGCTGTCAGATCATTATACCATATTTACAGTTACATTTGCATTATCACTGCCACTTGTAAAACTAGTTTAGAAAACATCTTGAGTCTTTGTGATAGCTTATATATGCAGCATTGTTTACAGCTCCTGTATCAATGAGCTCATTGCCATCTCAAATGTCAAAAGTCGAACTCTGGTTTTATGTCTATTGTATAAAACTTCTTATTATGTCTTTCACATACATAAATAACTACAGCTCTATTGTGCCTAGTTGCAATGCATTGAATAATTTAATGACATGTAACTCTACAGGCTGAATTTTTGCAGTCATTAAAGTATTATTATCTTCCACCATCTGCCTGTATCTTGTTGATTTTCCACTTGAACATTTTAGAAGATAAAGAAATTTTCAAATTTTCTTTGAGAAAGCTGTGCCAATGAAATTACTCACAGTACCAGAAACAACAGTAAGGCATTCAGTGTTTTTTGAATTGCAGTGAAAATTACTGCAAACGGTAGGAGACTGATGTTCTGAACTGAGCTTTTAAAAAGCTTTATGTACAGGGCATTAAGAGGATATCCTGTGATTCTTTCCCAAGCTTCATGACTTGAAGTTATCCTGGTTTGTAACAAAAATGAATAATCTTCTTCCAAATATCTCATGAGGAGATAATAGTTCCCATTATTTTGCAGATGGTAAACGGCTCAGAGAACAGGCTAAAATTTTAAAAGAAAGGGAAGTGAGAAAGTACGTTTCAGAGAATGGACATCAATTATTTCTCTTTTCCTCTCTTCTTGAACAGAACCATTATCTAAGATCTAATTGGCTGACATTCTGCTAAGAATGCTTACATCTGGTGCCAGACAACATACATTCCACTAAAAAAGCTGTTGCTAATATATTTCATTTGACTCTTGTCTGCGCCTTTATCATCATGATACTCCCCTTTGGAAGCTCACAGTTTTTACTTTCCCATGCTGGTTTACCCACCTTTGTACAAACCTACAGTCACTGAGAAGAGATGTTATCAGTATCTCACATACCTTAACGTTTTTTTTACATGCATCAACATACTAAGATTTGAGATAGCATAATAATGACCTTTTTTTTACTTTTGATACTCTGAGTATAACCTTGTGTCTCTAGTATTTACTGCTCATTTTCAGAAGAAAATGCTGAAAAAAACATTTCTCATGCTGAAGTTCTTCTGATTCTATTATTAAACAGATATTTTCATGGATGTATAGTTTTATCTGCCTGAAACCTTCAGAGAAATATTCTGGACTCCAACTGTGGCTGAGAACACTGCTCATATGGGCTCATACAGATTATTGAATGCCTTGGATCTAACCTGCATACTGCACGCTTCATGACATAATTACTGTAGTTACTATTGCTATTGTTACGGTTGCTACTTATTCTACTTAACATAACTATGACTATGACAGTTACATAATTACTATTTACATAATTGCTATACTAGTACTTCTATGTTTACTGCCTAATTATGTTTTGTAAGTTTTTGCCAGTTTATGGTGTTGATAATCTTGTTTAGATTTAGTTTCAGTTGCTGTCATTGTGCTGGTGTTTTTTTTTTCTGTGTGCATGAAAGACAGGTAGATTCACTCTAAAAATAGGGATTTTTGACTATCTAATTTTTAGTTGCAGTGTTGTTATGGAAAATAACAAAAAAAAATGCTGGTTCTCAGAGCAGTGTGCTTACAGCGAGAAGGCTCAAGTTTCCTACAATAAACCCATACTGTAAATGTAACAAGGTATGTCAGCATTAGTGCACTTTGCCGCTGCTTTGAAACAAGAAGAAGGTAGGAGATCTTTTCCAGAGTCAGTTGAGCAGTTTTGCTGGGTCTATGAGAATCTTTACTTCAGACACTGACTACTCAAATAGGTAGTTGTCAGCAAGCTCAACTAAGAAGCTTTTGGTAAACATCTGTTATATGTTGCTTTCCACCTGTATTAAAGACATTTGCCTGCTAATGTCATATCTATGCATAAAACCATATGGTAAAATGTTACTGAATGTTTCATGGAAAAATAAGTGAAGCTTTAGAGTGGTTATAGAGATATGCTTTTTGCATATACAAAGTATACACAGAATATCAACTAATTTCTTCTGGGATGTCATGCAAGTATATCACATTATGTGGTATAGAATATTATCAAAAAATACGCTATGTTTTGCATATTGGATTAAACATTTATATTGTAATTGTCTATTGTAATGACTATCCCTACCTCATATATTATTGATAAGTACTTCTACTGTATTGCTCTAAATAACACATCTGACAGAGAGTTCTGAGAAGATTCCAGTCTCTGAAGACACTGTTGTATAACGGAACAGGACAAAGCCCAGCTCTAGCTGAGAAGATAAATGGTGTATTCTGATTTATCTTCCTGTGGGCAGAAAAGAATGACTGTTCTTAAAGTTTTTGCTGGGAACAGTCATTGACAGATCATCCCAGCTATGCTCAGCATTGTACTTGTGTTCATCCAGAAGAGTGAATTAGTTGACAAAGGGAAAAGCCATGCTAAAATGTGGACAGCCATGGAGTCCACACTAATTGGTCTCATGTAGTGATGCAGGGCTGTCTTATCTGCACAGTGTATTTTCAGTTCAAATTTTGATTTGCCACCACTCTGTTTTTTGAAGATGTGGAGCCATGATTCGTATTTTTCCCTCTCAGTTCAAGTGGAATAATGTAAGAAAATGACTTAAAATATTCCCACAAAAAAGTGATTTATGTGTTTTATTTGGCTGTACTAGAACCCTCATCATTGGATATGATGAAGTTTGGAGATCTTGCACAGGACACCTGATCCTGCGGCGTCACAGAAGGAATGACGTACAAAATGTTCCTCAGAACATGGAGGACAGACTCCAGCTTCACCTAGTGATCAGTCTGTGATTTGCTACCTCCTTGGATATTTGGGAGTTGAACTGGCTAGTGCAGCAGCATATGTGAAGAGTAACTCTTTTGAAGTTTAGAGTACCTATGCAAGCAGAGAATGAGACCATACAGAAGAGGGAAGAAGTAAAAGACCACAGAGATATTGTAGTATTATATCTCTCCAAAGCATGGACAAAGTAAAATTCCTTTCCTATTTTAAGCACGTAAGTTGCTGTAAAGTTTGAGCACTTCTAAGTGATGATGGGACACTGTGGTGTTGGTTATTGTATGAAATACAGGAGGAGCCAGGTGCTGAAGAGTTTCAAGTGTGAAGAATCCTCTCTGTGGGATTCATTCTCGTTTCATGCTTCTTCTTGCTTATTTACTATTATTGCAAGTTGTATATTCATAAATCATTTTAGGCAGAAAAATATAAATTTGCGTATTGCAATATAAATTTCACTTTACAAGTTTTACCTGCTTTTTTTTTTTTTTTTTTTTTTNTTTTTTTTTTTTTTTTTTTGCGTATATTTGTTATGTCTCATTTAACTTTTGTTTATTTAGGAACTTTGAAACATCACAGGTGTCATAGTAACATGCCATAAAAAAAAACTGAGGATCTCACTTCATCTGGGGATTTTGTGAGTTGTGTTTCAGAATATAGAAAAAAGAAACAGTATTTCAGAATCTTTCAAAGTAAATCCCTCATGGGAATATTTTTGATTGTTTGTTGGTTGGTTTTGTGTGTATATATATACATGTGTATATATAAGAAAAATAAGCCATATAGATATGGAGTAGGAGATCAAGCAACATAAAGCTAAGTGTCAGGTCCTGATATTTGTTCCTTTCCATGCTTTTTGGATGCCTGAATATCTGAATACGGAGATTTTCTCTTAGCAATAGTAATAAAGTAAGCACCATACATGGGTTCTGAAATATAATTTCTGTGTCTGAGACAGAGAATGTTTCTATATCTGCTTCAGTTTGAGCAGCATATTGGATTTACTACAGTTCCTTGTGATCTGAGGCACTCAACTTGTTCCTAAAGAGCCACCAAACAAAATCTAACTACCTAATCTAACTAAACAAATAACAAAAAAAATTATTCTAAATTCCAGAAACAGACCTAGTATATATGATGTCATCTATCTGTGTTTGTTTACTCAGTGAACTGAATGTTTAATTTCTCATCTGCTTCAGGATCTCCCAAAGATGCTGGAGCTTCAGATAAATATTTTTCTTCAACATTAAGGAATCCCACATTTCTTCACAGGTTGCAAGATGCAGTGAATAGCGAGAGAATTTTTATTCTCCACAACCATTAAGATCACTATTATAGTATATACTGCCCACAGTCCTTGATAAAATCTAGGCAAATATCCAAAATTCTTAGATAAAACAACATAAAGCAAATTAATTAAATCCATTTTTAATTGGGGCATCATATTGAAGAACGTGGACCAGTTCCTCTACTGATTGAATACTGTATAAGAACAGTATTAAATACCCACTGCAAGTAATTACATTGTTACATAGCACCATACTATACTTCAGAGCAAACCAAATTAGCTTGGCATCAGTGATTTTTGTACAATCTCTCACAGTGCTGCCTTTATACACGTATGTGTATATATATATATAATAAAATAAATATTAAAGTAACTTTATTATCTAACCTAGCAATTTAATTAGCAGCAACTGATAAATAATCTTCACCTATACAAGTATTAGTTTTTATTTAAGACATGACAGCCATGTAATAGTGATAATCATCTAGGTGATACTTTAGTGGAATTAATATTCACGGAAACCAAGACAGAAATTAATAAATGAATACAGAAATAATTATTACAAGTCCACATGTATAAATAAAATGTAGGTACGTACACATAATACAAATAACATGTATAATATTAAAAACCTGATGATGCCTCAGCTTAATATTTACAAAAGCGCATATGAGATGTTCTTTTTCTGTATCATCCCGTATTTTTGAATGCTGATTGAAAGACAGTATTTTTAGTGAAAATCATGCAAATATATGGTTAGTTGTATTTGTAGCTTACAAGAAAGTTTTTTTTTGAACAATCAGGGCTTCTGGTCTTAAACTGGTCTTCTTTAGTAACACTATTGTATTATTGTATTAAAGCTTAATCTCTGAACAGAATAATCTTTTCCTTTCCTTCTGCTCCCTCATTCACACACACACAAAAAGATGGTAGTACAATGTGTGGAAAGAGTTCAACTAATATATCATTTAAAGTTATAACATCAGGCTTTTACAGGTCATTAACAAAACAAAGCAATGTGTCATCAAGAGACAAGTCATTGCAAATGACACTGACAATTCTAAAAATAAGTGTTTTCCCTTTCCTTTAACACTTTACATTGTAAATCTAAGTGAATAAATAGATTTTGTGAAAATGAAGTGCAAGTAACTGACCCTAAACTGCAGTAATACGGATGGGGATGCCTTCAAATGCTGTGGGTGAGGGTCAGGGTCTGTCCCTCTTCTGCTAACGGCGATCTGAATCCTTTATTCTTCAGTGACTAAACAAGGAAAATTATTGCTGCTAATCTGCAGAATTACAAAATGAATGAAAAATGAGTGGCTCTCTTTCTCTAATCCCCGGTCAATCACTGAAATAAATGAGAGAAATATTTCCTTTATGGTTACTCCAATTTCTGTGCTTCAGAAATATGCAGATAGATATGGATAGCTGAAAGCTTTGTGGCTGTATGTTGTTGCAGATGATGACGAGCACACAGTTTCTTGAGATTTACAAATATTTTTGGTAGAATAAAAACCTTTTACTTTGAGACATTATTCCAGATCTTTTATTTCTCTGTTTTCTTATTTTACCCACATAGCATTCTTTATAAAATGTTCTCTCTTTGACTCATGTTTTCCACACCAATTTTAACAAGAATGAACATGTAAGAATGCAATCAAATGTATTCATTGTAGCAGTAAATGGGGAATCAGAGGAACTTAAAATTTCTAATGCTTGATTAAAATGGGGTTAATTCATACTTCTCCATTTTCAGCAGTGAAAAAGCAGCAAAAATCCATCACAAACTAAGTGAAGAGAGACTATCTGGGTAACATTTCTTTTTATGTCCTATAATCTAGTCTTTTTGTGTTAAAGGTTATTTTAGACTTCACAATGAACATTTCTTATTACAGATTAACAGAACTATGACTCAGTACCAAAAAACAGAGTTGAGTTTTCTGACAACAAAAATAAGATGCAGCATAATTTCCATAGTTAATGTGCAAATGTTTGTTTATTCACTGTTTGTCCACTTGTACCCCCAAGTCCTTCTCTGCATGCCTGCTTTCAACACATTCATCTAATCTGCATTGATACGAGTGATTGCCTTGACCCAGGTGCTAGACCTTGAACTTAGTTTCATTGAACGTCAGGAGGTTTGCATGGGCCCATCTCTCATAGCTTCTTCAGATCCCTCTACATGACATCCCTCCAGTGTATTAACCATCCAACTCAACTTGGTGTCATATCCCTAAATGTTTTTGTCTAGAAAATATGTTAGATATTCTAGTTTAAATTTAAACTCTTGTTCTTATACTATTGCAAGTTACAGTAGCAACCTTAACTGTAAACATAAAAGATTACTTCAGGCACCAGACATCTCTGCTGATACCTGCAAGTCACTCTTGCATGCTGGTAAACCCTACACTCTGCAAGCAGGTAGATCAGCTGTGGAAACTGGAAATGACAGAACATGTTTTCATAGCGTGAACATACGCAAGGTAGTCACTGTTGTTAAACACATTTATTTATATTGTATTTAAGCCACATAGTGACAGACGTTTTACTTGTCTTTTTCAAAGCCCTGTCTTTTATAGCTTCATCAAAATGGGCCACCACTCTCCTCACTGTTTTTCCATACAGGTATGTTTCTCAGCCACAGGCAGGGTCATAGACCTTATTTCCAGGCATATCTTATTTCTCTGGATTGCAGTGCTTCACAGACTTCTCAGGATAAGGAAGGAGAAATAGCCTGTTAGTATGCTTCTTATACAGCTAGACCAGTTTATGTTACAGTGACTGAAGCATCCTTGGTCTCAGGTTTCTCTTTTACTGCTAGCTTTGTGTTAGAATTGTGCAAAAAGTTGTTTGTTTGTTTGTTTTTTCCAAAAATATATGAAATGTAACCCTACCACTATCAAACTATCACTAACAATTCTTTGTGAAAGGTACTTATAACTTTCAACTAGGTTGGAGATTCTCAGTCTTGCAACTTCTTAGAGACAGTAACATATTTGAAAAACCTCCATTATTGCACTGTGTCCTGCACAGCAGAGGTGGAGTTGCATCTGTTCTTCCCACCTTGACAGCTGGAGTTCTGTTTGTCAGAATGAAGATCTACCTAGGCTCTTTTCCTGTGCTAATTACCTTTTACTATTTCTTGTTGATTAAGATTTGTCAAGTGATCCTCTTGGAAAGGACACCAAAGAAGTGAAAGCATACTTGAGATCCATTTGCAAACATTAATTTTAGTGAGCAAGAAACAAAGAAGGCTGACTTATAAAGAATTACACATGCAAAACCTAGTGAAAGAACATTTTTTGCCTTCTTTTTCTGCTGTATGCTTCTATGTAGGCTTACATGAGAAGGAGTCTACAATATTTTAAATTTCTCAGTTCCTCCCAGATCGGAAGACTGAGCCTGCGTCTAAATGATAGCTATATATTTACTCAATGAAAAAGTTGTGTTCCAAAAATGCAATGTAATAGACAATGCTCATGGGAAGGAATCTGTTTTGAAGGAATACTGGCTTACGTGGAGGACAGACTGCAGGATCAGGTGCCTCTTTGGCAACTCAGCAGCAAGGAAAGGTAAGTGCAATGCAGCTGAGGGGAAACAGGCCAGCATCCAGAAATGGCTCGCTGCAAGGTGCACAGATGTGCAGTGTAATTGGTACAATAAACTGACTGCCACAATGTTCATGAATAAAAAATGAAAGATGGGCACTTGTATCAGTGACCTTGAGTCTGAATTTAAAAGCAAGTTTTCAAATCCAGTGCAGATGTACCTCTGTACCATACAATACAGACCCATATTGTATTTACTACTCTAAGGACACTTTACAACAGACTGTTCAAATCAGAGAGGAATTTTTTTTTTTTTTTCATTTCATTGGCATCAGAATGACAACTGTAAGTAGCTAATTATATTTCTACACACTACATATGTTTCAGTCCCTGGCCTAACTTACAATTTCTCTTCCAAATGATAGCTGTTAAGTTTCTAGAGGATGTCTGAAAAAATCTCAATTTAACGTGGGTCGATTGATTTTTCTTATTAAAAAATTCTTGTAATTATAAAGTTATTTTTTTTATAACACATATGAGTATGCCACAATTGCTTTTCCAGTCCAGAATTAAGACTTGACAGGTTAAGACTACTATATTTTACAGAATTTTGACTTAGTATTTATTGTATCAGGTCATTAACTTATCACACAATCAGAGAACTATAAGATACTACTTGTTTGCATTAGTACTCAGTGTCCATTCCCACTTAGGTAAATGAAACAAGTTATCTTTTGACTTATCACATTTGTTCCCATTTTTTGTGACAAGACTTACATTTATATCTTTGGTAGTTAGTTCTATTATTATCTTCTTTCACATGTCAGATTAAACCTGTTGGTTAATTTGTGTCTGTAAAATCTTTCATGAAATAGATAATTACTCATAGGCCTGAGATTTGGAAAAAAGAGAAACAAATTTTCCTTAGAATTCTGACATAGTACCTGTCATCAGGATGATCAGAAAGAAGTTAATAACTCCTTGAAAGGCAACAAAAATACTCTAAAGTTATTAATGCTTGTTCAGGAGTTAGTAATGGTTAGGAGAAGAACATCTAGTTCTGAAGATGCTGCTTAGAAAACTGTGCACTGAACAGCATGGGTGCTAAAGACAGAATGTTTTTGGGACACTATTCTTGCACCATGTGGAAGCACTGAGATAATCTTTCCAAGTATTAACTGAAAACACCTCAACATTAATGATTATGTTGGTCTGTTTTTAAATTTAGCTGAACGCTATTAGCTTGGTATGGACTAACATCTATAATAAAACCCTAAATTGTGGAAAGCATAGTTTTAAGCACAACACATTACTAACTTAATTTATTATTATTTTTTTTTTTAAAAAAAGAACAACAACAGAGAAAATTCAAGTTCTAGAGAACAAAGAAATGCCAGTGAACATTCAACTTCTTGTAACATTCAGTACTTATGTAAACTAGGTAAAACAAAGCCTGGACTGATGGTGTTTGTTTTGCAGTGACTTCCAGTAGTGATCTCAGTGTACTAAGCATGCTTTTAAGCAAAAAAATTAAAAAGTAAAAAAAAAAAAAAAGTAAAAGCACTTTAAGTAATTTTAAAATACACATTACAGATATGTATAGATATGATTGAATACAAGCAGATATGTCATAAATCATATGATGTTTAGAAACCAGAAAAAATAAACACTGACAGAGCAGGGAATATTGGATGTAGATAGAATATTGTGCTTATGGTGGGTTTTGTTGTTGTTTTGTTTGGTTTTGTTTTGTTTTCTTATCACTGGCTATGGATGGAAGGAAAAACTGATTTATATTCTTACAGGTTTTGTTCTACTTGTCTAGTTCTCTACTTCGGGGAAAATATTCCAAAGTATTACATCAAATAGAAACTTAGCACTTGTCCCTAGAAGTTTTTTCTCCCTGAAAAAGCTTTCTGTAGTTATTCCATTGTTGACAGCATGAATTTCACCACCCAAGCATTTTCAACCTGTGTTCCAGTTTTTCTTGGAAGTGAAACCACTTCTCTTGCACAACATATTGATCCATGTCTCTAGCTTGCAGCACACAGCAACACACAGCAACAGCAGCTTCCATTTTCATATTTCTCAACTATCTTGCAGTACTTTATGTTCTTCTCAAAAATAGTCACTTAAAAAAATCTTTACTATTTGTATGGTGAAATTTGGAGAGATTTTTTTTCACCTTTCCAGACTAATCAGAATGGCAAAGCAGATTTTATTCACAGTAGAAATCTGTTAAAATGTCAGAAGCATAACTTTTACTGCAAGTTTGAAAAAGCCTTACTTCTCAGTTTCAAACTTACAAGACAGTGTTTTCAGTCTGTTTCTCCAAGTTCTACTTGGCTGACCCTGCTGGCTCTGCACCAGTTTGCAAGATAATGACCCTTAAATATGCTTTAAAACCTACCCTAAAACTGGCTAACTGATAAACCTTAAAATTGGTATTAACAATTATTTTGTTAGTACTCTAGGAAGCTGTCTGACAAATAAATCCTCTGGGTGACCACAAAGAAGAAAAAAAGATATTTTTTTCTTATATTGATCCAAAGTTATTTTTACATTAATTCTGTTTGTACAGAGCTTGAGCAGATGAGCAGACTACTTATAGTAAGGAATGTATTACCCACCATAACAGTCCTATTTTCTTAAATGTCAAACTTATATCAATGTAATTACGGCTTGCAGTTATGCGGTCTTGTATTCAATAAAAATTTTGCAGAGAAAGTAATGGAGAAATGAGGATCACATATTTACAACAAATGTTTTAATACTAAGATACAAGCTTTGCTACTTCCTTTTATTACTACAATTCAGTTCAGTTTACCACTATATTTAGTCTGTGTTCTTTTAATTAGGTTGCTTATAACTGTGTTTAATAAGAATAGGTCAAGTGTTTATCATTTGAAAAAAATATATATCCTTATTACTGTTTAATTTTGTAACTTTTCCCTAGCCTGCCTGGGAACTCCTCTCTGTTTTGTCTGCCAATAGAAGGAGCTCCTGCATTAGGCAACAAGCTGAACCTCCCAAGAGAACCATCCAGACAGATGGTTTCTGGCTCTCATACGGTGCGGTGTGTACAAAAATTTTGATTACGCTTTTGGTACAAACTATCCAGACCTATTGTAAACAAACCCTTATAGATTATTGCGGGCTAGGAACACCACATTGTTTAGAGGAAGGACTGTTTGGGAAAAAATAAAATAAAAATCAGTTATGTGTAGCTGCTTGCATCTTAACAAGCTGCAGCGGCCAGAAGCACTGTGCTGTCAAGTGGTCAGTGCTTCCCTTGCTCTGCGTGGTAAAGGATGTCTCCCGGGTACAAGCATTACCTACCGAGAAGTGTTAGAGAAAGACTGAAAAACAGAATAACATAAAATGTAGAACAGTTTCTGAGAATTTTTAAGGTGCTAACATAAGTGGGCTCTGCATGGCAAGGGGTAGTGTTGCTGGAAGAAAGTGAAACAGGCACAGACTTAGCAATATATATTCCATTCACTACAGAAGATTTTCATACTTAAGGTGACTAATGGATGATGACAAAATGTTCCAAAGTACATGGAGAATTTGCACTATTTTATTCAGGGAAAATAGATTTATTCTTCAAGCTGATTTTAAAAGAGGTTTACAGAAGCAAACTGTTCCATATTTAGCTTGTTTTAAAAAAATGAATCTTCATTAGACCCAGATTTTGTTCTCATTCTCATACTTTCCTTTTTAAGAGGTACAAGTAAGTTATACCTTTCTGCTTTTGCTTTCAATTTGTTGAGCCTTCAGTAAATGTTTTCTCTTTCTTTTCATCCACTGTCTCTCTGATATGCTAATCCTCACTAGCCGTACCCAACATGGCCTACATTATACTGCAAATAATAGGAAAATCTATAGGAAAAATAATAGGAGATAACCTAAACACTGTGACCCACACAGTAACATCAAATCCCCTGCTGCATAGAAGTCACCGCATTATCCCCAGATTAGAATACATAACTAGTGTTTTAATGTCAATTTCCATTCTGATCTGGAAGAATATTTTACTTCTGGGCTGTTACATCCAAGTAAGTCTGAAAGGAATTAGTAAAGCTTGTGCAGGTGTCATGATCATGGGGATGATTTACTCGCCACACAACTAAAATGTAAGCTTTCTTAAAAGTCTTTTGTTTTTGGGTTTTTTTTGGCACTCAAAGTATAAGTCATGTAGAATGCCTTTATGCCCCTGTAGGTGCCATTCATATCTTGACCTTCTGATCTGTATTCTCCACAGTAGTAGCAAAAGCTTCAGTTGAGATAATTGTCATGGAGCAATTGCAAATACTATATGTTCAAAATTCATATAAAACTAGCATGTTAGAAACACGCTGTCACATATATACACCTCCTGAGTGTGCTACTTTGATATTACTATTAATTTGATATTAATGTTCATGTTATTGAAGGGAAATGTTTTCACTGCATTCTGTTACTGATGAGGTTGCTTCTACCAGAAGGCTTACTACAAAAGGAGATGATGGGAAGTGTGCTTCTTCACCAAATGATATCTGGTGCTTCAGATTTTCTTTCACATCTATTCTACCAGACTTTTTTATTCCTGCTGACCCACACAATCACTCTAAAGATACTTTAATAAAACCTGAACTGTATCGAAACATAGTTTTTGCTGTTCCTAAAAATTTCCTTCATTTATTCTCTTTCAAATATTAAAATGCTTAATGAGTTTGTATGGAAGAGTTACCTGAATTGAATGCATTAACTATCCAGTGAATATGAGTAATTAAAATCACTAATGAGTTGATGGGTGGGCAGAAGAGCTGCAACAGCAGTCTTTATTCTCATGCTCTCCTGGTTCTTGTGCTTCTGTACAAAAGTCAGTGTCACTTCATTTTTTATTTTTCATTCATTGCTTCCTTACCCAAATAATTTTTTCTCCCTTTTTTCAGTACAGTGGTGTAAGAAAGAAAATAAAAGTCATAAAGCATGCTTTTCTTGACAAAGTGTAATAAAACAGAGGGCATTATACTAGAAAGATCCCTCCTGCCTTGCTTCCAATGGCATTTTGCCCTCTTAAAAGTGAATGATCTATCCTACTGAAACACCTGGAGTAATAACTGAATTGTCAAACAAAAAACCTGAAACGCTTTCTTCCAGACATGTACAGACTGGAGCTGTTACTTGGACTTAGGCTGCATAACAGGGACCTTAACATATAGTTACAGCTTTTATGGACAAATGAAAAACATTGAAAAGACAAAATGTAGAACATTGTGCCAGACTTGAGAGACACCATGGGGGCTTGAGGATTATACCTTTTGTTTCTATAGGCTTTGTGAAGCCAATAGAGTTGTGAAAATTCCCATCACAGGACATAACCCTAAAAACTTCAAGGCTGTATTCTCAGGTGAATTTCTTTCTTCTATCCTCTATATCATTCATCCAGCATAAAACAAACAAACAAACAAACAAACAAAAAACCTGATAAATTGGCAGCATACGCTTCATAGAGTATTCCCCTGGCATGTGGAGAAACCTTCATGCATGATTGATTCAGTGTGGATTTCTTTCTCTTTTTGCAAACTCAATGAGATGCAAAGGGGCAATATGGCAGAGCTGTGTTCCATTATATCTCACACTTGAATTACTCCTTTTTTTTGCTTTGTAATGTATTACCTTGTGTACCTCCATTGCGAGATGGGGTTTCACTCCTATTGTCTTTATTAATGAAAGGAGAGTTGAGGTACACAGGCGACAACCTCCAGCTCAACTCCAGCTGCCTTGGTGCACAGCATCTTGAAGCACTCGGGTGGCATTGTGGATCTGTGCTGAAGTTTTATAGGAATCTGAGTTTGAATATCTCTAGCTAATGCATATCCACACATACCTTTAAGCACCTTTTATATTCATAAAAGTTTTCAGCAAAGCTCAAGAAAAATTCCATTTCAGATAGTTACTTCTCTCAAATTCTGTCAAATCCAGAAGAATAAAAACTTTAGCAGAGGAAAAAAATAAAACCACATGCTGCCGAGTCAGACTAGGTCACTTACTTATACTGACCCCAAACAGATTCACTTCTGCCATGCCTCTAAACTTGGAAACTCTTTTATGATGTTGAGTTGAAATTACGCAACTTGTGTCAAGAGACCAGAGTTTAAGTTAATGTCTTGCTAGTAAACCTGCTGGCCTCACGGATGGTCTAGGAAGTGGCAAAAATCTGTCACTTGGATTTAGTTTTTCATATAAAAGTGTACAGGTTCAATGCTACTCTTACATTACAGTCTAACAGCAGCATGGATTTGAGAGCCTATTAATCACATGATTACAATGACAAGCTTACACAGGAACAGGCAACAATTCCTTCCAACCTTGGATTTTTTCCTCAGCCTTTAGCTTTGAATCTTTACATTTTCCCTGCAGCCCTCTGGGCTTAACTGTGCACAGCAACACCTTTCTGCATAGCAGAAAAGCCTTCATGGTCACAACTGGTGAAAGGTAGATGTTTCTGCCTCTCATGATCTTCCTCCTTTTACTTCTTCATTTTGTCCATGTGTTTTTGAAGAGATATGCTGCTGAGCTAGTGAATGGGCATCCCCGTATAGTTCATAATTTTTCCACAAGCCTTCTGCTCTGCAGTTATCTTCAGTCATACCTGGTCTTGGTTGAGAGAAAATTCAAATAAGATAATACTTTCACAACATCCATAATGTACAACATGGTCACAAATACTTTTAATTAATAAAAAATAATACAAAAATTAAATAGTTCTCCCCATTTCACCTCTTTCCCACTCTATTTTCCTATTTATATGAAGGCTAAATCAGAAAGGTCTCATCTAGTTGACTCACTCTTCTATCCTGAGGGAGCTGCAGTCTTTACACATATCACTCAGAGAAAGATCCTACATGGGAGAATCTGTCAGAGATCTAATTTACAGCGGTAGATTCTCCTGCAGTGTCACCAGGAAGGAATACTTTTGGGAGTAAACTCCTATATAGCTGTTCAGGTCTCTGATCCTACAGAGTCTCTTGACAGATTCCTATTGGTGGAACAAGAAACCAGATATTACCTTATGTACAAGTTTCTTCCTTATTCACTGATCATTCTTTGCTATCTCAGTGTGTAGTTTTGCTTCTAAAACTGGCAAAAGTGTCCAATTAAAGTTTAAACTTCTGTACTATACAGGTCAGGAAAAACAAGTTTTTGCACCAGTAAGAAATAATACGTTCCTCTTTCTTTCTAGTGATTCTGTGTCGTGCCGTGCTTCAGTGTCTTTTGGTGAATTTTGTCATGTATGTCACTTGCCAATATGTATTGCATAAACATCTAAATATAACTAATATAAATAACTTGTTAAAAATTGATTGATATCAAATGTGACTCTAATTAATCACTTGAGGTGAACATATACTCAGAGCTATTAATCCTCAAGCTCTTTTTCAACTATTTTGTGACGAAAGGGTTTGTGCGTAACAGACAAACAAGCACAGATATTGTCAGGAGAGTTAAATTAATAGTTTGTTTAGCATCTATGTGGTAGGCTTACCCTGGCTGGAAGCCAGGTAAACACCACACTGCTCACTCTTTCCTCCTCCTCATCAACGGTGTTTCCTCCCTTAACTCTGCTCTCCCAGAGCACATCCAGCATCGCTCATGGCTCCGCCATGCCCCTGTTGGAGCAGCTGGAGCTGCTCTGCTCTGACATGGGGCACTGCTGAGCTCTGCTTACACTGACCGTCCCTACAGGTCCATGCTACCAACATGTGGTCAGATAAACCCAATACAATAGAACTAAAAAAAGTCTTTAATGTACTTTTCTATGGATTATGCTGTTTTCTTGAGATGGCAATCTGTGTCTTTCCAGGTGGGATCTTCAGCCTTCTATATGGACTTAGGAGAATTTATTTGTGAGTTTATTTGTAATTCCTGACAGTGATGTTTCACTTCTTATTTGCCGCTGCGATAATATCAGAGTAGAATTCCTTATCAGGTATGCATTGAAAGTTCATATTCTGAAAGCATGCATTTTCTTGCATTTCCCAATAATGAATTTTATATACAGTCATACTGAGAGCCTGTGTCTCTTTGTTGATCAACAGTTATCAATAGCATAAATGATTCATCTGAAAATTCTTATGTCCTAATTTTCATATTATTTCCTGCTCAGAGTTGCAGTTGTACATCTATATACCATAGTGTACTATGTCATGAGGTAATGTTCTTTTATTCCGTTTTTTCTAAAGATCATTCTCATTCTGTGAATTTTCAGTCTTCTTAGTAGTGTGAACTGTTGTCTTGTACAGCAGAGACCCTTGGTCTCTATTAAATGATATGATCTAAATAGGTGAACTCACAAAATTTAAATAAGCAGAATGGGTTTCTGTTCTTATATTAAAATGATTTATGTCTTGTGAAGAATAATTTTTTCTTTACTTTATGTAGAAATATATATAGTCAAATATTTAGCATGTAATTGCAGTTAAAATGTATGCTCCAGAGGATCTGAATAACTCAAGGGATGGATACCAGGTAGTTCATCTCTAGGCCACTAGTATTAAGGTAATCCAAGTCTGACTGAAATCTGGCATCCTAGAGAAATAAGTTTGTTCAGGCAACCTTCCAATAAATAAAATTCTGCTTCAAAATAACTTTTAACACAACCAACACTAGCTACTGATCATCTTGTTAGTAACTAGAGGATACATAGATATCTTCTGATAGATTGAAAAATGTGTGAGAAATAGTTATAAGTAACTGTTTATTAGTTTTGAGAAGGTATAAGAAAGAATTTCAATCAGATGTTTTCCTTTTCCCAGTTAATCACAGCTGAGTAATGGAAAAGAGCTAATGTCTCTAATGCATTGCTGATTTATTGTGCTTTTCTTTCCTTCTTATTGTACAGTAGAAAGATAAAAAACTGTGGGTTTTTTTTTTGTGTCCCATACCTTTTCCCAGTTTCACTATTTTGTCTGAGTTCTTTTTTACTCAATAACTCTTCATCTATTGAACTGTCACTACATTTTTTGGACTTCTGTTTCCATTTGCCAGTAAACATCAAAACACCCCACTGCACTGTAATAGTAAAGTTCCAAATATTCCTTTTGCAACCTTAAACAGGTTTCTTCAAAAATGTAATATTTTACTTATTTCCTTCCTTCTTAATAGTCTAGTTTGTTATTTTGACAGCCACCTGAATTTTTTCATCTTCTCCAATTTAAGGAAAATTTTATAATACCTAAATGGACAAAACACATCAAAGCATATTCTTCTTCTACTTTTTAAAATTTCAAAATAGTAGAAAGCCCTTTCTGCTTGCTTTATCCTGAAGTAAGAGAAAAGAAAAACTACTAATCATTTAAAATCTCAGAGTGAAATTTTCTGACATTTTTGTGTCAGTTCTTAAAAGCTGAACTCTAAAATGCACAGGAAGGAGTAAGACACTGTTTGTGCCCTTAGAAATCTTTATAAGCAGAAAGAAAAATTTTTTTCAAGTCCTAGCATTCAGTGACTTTGAAATGTCTGTTTCTCCTATTCTTCACATTAGTAAATTTTCTTGGTGTTTTCCAGCAACTGGCTAAGTTTGATAAAGAGAAAACATTCTTGCCACAGTGGACATCTAACATGGACAAACAGTAATGTAAAACACCACCTTTCAGCACAATGTTTTCATATACTTCAGTGTCGTGGTTGGTGACTAAATGTTGCCCAAACACTGTTCTTGATTTCACAGCTGCAAGTCTTTAAGTACAGATATGGAAGTATTCAAAAAATAATAAGTTTTCCAATAATGATAATAATGATAATAAATGATGGTTTATTTTGTGAAAATATATAATATCAAGTTTAAATGCAGAGGGATGATAATTAATAACTATCAGTAGTAAAGCAAGAATAATACATTATTAACAAAATAATGTGATTTTCTATAAGCCAGTGCCAGCACAAGAGGCACTGGGCACAAACTGGAGCACATGAGGCTCACTCTGACCATCAGGCAGCACTTATGTGCTGTGCAGATGATGAAGTGCTGGCACAGGGACACAGAGGCTGTGGGGTCTCCTCCTTGGAGATCTTCAAAAGCCACCTGGGCGTGGTGCTGTGCAACTGCTCTGAACCACACTGCTTGAGCAGAGCTGTTGGACAAGTTCTCCACAAGTCCCTTCCCACTTCAACTATTCAGTTGTCCTGTCATTCTGTGATATTTTTGTTTTTCCTTTTTGTTTTCTCTAGCATCTCATTACATATTTTGCATGTGTTCAAAACTTGTATCAAGATAATGAAAAAAAGTCTATATTTTATCACCAAATATAAACTATATCCTCAAAGGATATGATGAACTCATTAGCACGGACCATTGGGAAAAAAAGAAAAGAGCATCTGGATAGCATATTTCTGTCTTGTTTTATATTTGGTTAAGGCTACAATCCTGTCATGGTTTTGTGATTTTCGGTTATTGGTACTCCACATCATAACATCATGTAGTGGATATACCTGGTTCTCAGAAGAGAAGGACTACTACAGTCCCCAGGGTACTTTTCAATGGTTTGACAGTCTTTTGTTTTTGATCTTGAATGTGACCTCTATTTGGCCTAGTGGAGGTTGTTACTCAATTAAGTTATTCTGCTGTAGTTTTCAGGCATGCTATTTTTATGACCTGCTACTTAGCTTAGGTGCATATTGTTAAAACCCTTGCTAAATTCTGCAAAACCCTTGGAAGCATATGAGTGTCCTTGTTCTCTGGGGACATGGCACTGCCTTTGCAGACTGAAAACACTTACAGATGATATCCATACGAATATTGCAGAGACCAAAGACAGTGACAGATTAAGAAACCAGTATCTGTAGGTATTGACTGTATAAATTTTTTGAGGCAAGCTGGACACCATACATGACCAGGGAATTTCATCAGTTTAAAGTTGTTGTTCTCTTACCTTGCAATGGGGTTAGCCTTGAGAAACTTGTTTAAAAGACTGACTTATGTCTCAAGCACACAAACAAACAAAAAAAACAACAACAACAACAAAAAAAACAAATAACAAGAGGCTGTATTTTCTGCTATACGAAGCCTTAGCCCTTAGATTCCAAAAGTGCATGATTTCAGAGAATAAGGGCTTGAAGTGAAAGCAGAAGGCCAGATGAAAAAAATCATAAGATTCAGAATTTAGAGCTCCTATGGAAACCTCATTAGATATTGAAAAAGCATTCAGGGTCAGAATACTCCAAGCAATACTTGATGAGTAGGCCAGTGTCCATTGGACTACATATGCAACTGTGTTTCCATTTTTTTCTTTTTTAAAGTAAAACAAAAGAAATGCTATAACTGAAACAAGCCAGTAAGCTACTAATCAACATTTTTCATTATTTGTTGTTGTTATTGAAAGTCTAGCATCTGTCTGTAATCTTAAAAGTTGCTGTTAGTGGTTAGCAGACAGAGCAGAACAAAGGATAATTTTGACGAAACAAAAACACCATAGATCCAAGTAGCACTCCCTTGTATTTAACCTTAATGAGAGAATTTAATGAATCTTATGTGGAGCCATGTACATACAGAGAGATTGTATGCTTCAGTCCTGTGACTGCCAAAATTACCTTAAGCTCTCCTTTAGAACGTGTAACTCAATAGCTCTTGCAATAGCTGTTGCATCTGGCAGCTCAAAATGAGCAGATGAACTTCCCAGTTTTCACCTTCCCATGGGGAAACTTTTTCATCTGCTTCTCAAATACTACACAGAACACTACATTAAGCCTAATTAGCAGGAATATTGCTCTTGCTGAAATCTAACTTAGCCATTGCCAGCAACTTTGCCAGGTACAATATATATGAGGTTTAGAGTTTAGCTGAATCAGTGGCATCCCAGTGACTCTGTGTAGGAACAGGGAAAGAGAACAAACTTCTAGAAGTAAGACTGATAGGGTAGATCCTTTGATATTACTTGTTGATACTGGTGTGTTCAATCAGTGGGCTGGGTGAGGGAAAGGAATTCTTACCTTCGACTCTTTTGAAATGTCTGGTACCTGAAGATATGAACATTTCCTGCTTCCTTTTATCCTGCTTACCGTACCTGAATCCTTCTGAGATAATCATTTTCCTGATAACCAGTCAGCGGATCCATTGACTATAAAATGTCTTTTTGTTTCATGGAACAGGATGGTGATTAAACTGTATTTCCTGTTATTCCAGTGTAATTCAGGAAACTCTCCATACCCTGCTGTTTGACCAAAGTCACATTATTGTGCAGGCGAGTTAGCCTCAGGATGTTCCCTGTATGAATGATGATCTCTGTCAATCACACTGGGAATGTTACTCAGGGATCACTGCAGCAGAGATTTATCTGACTTAACTTTCTACAAGCAGCTTAGTTTTGCAACAGCACAGATATCTACTGCATCTCTCAGCAGGGTTTTGCACTGAACTAAGTTTTCTGATAATCTTTTCTATTATTTATAGAAGATCTCAGGTTGGGTAGAGTGAGGATTATTCTGATGTGCACCCGTGGTGCCCATTCACATCAAGGGATGCACCCACAGCATCTAATCATACTAGTCAGCAAAAATGAGAAAAAGAGTAAGCAAAAACGCTGAGAAACAGTAAACACTATAGTTCAGAGAAAAAAAAAATTATGAGAAACTACCAGACAAAAATTCTGTTCAGTTGTATGGCTCATTGACAAGTTACTAAAGCAGTCTTGCTGATGATGCTTTATTTTCTGATAGGAACATTTCATATGTTAAAGTTGGATCAATGGCAATTTCACCATGGTGTGCAACTCGTCTTACAGTCTGTGACACAGGGATGATCTGAGTAAAGAAAAAGGGAGAAGAATATGAAATTTAAAGAAGACCATGGAATACTAAAGATGTTTCAAACAACTTGCAACTCAAGAACAATGAATGTGAAATTCTTTTTGTGAGTTCTGGTCTGGAAAATATTAGCTAGGGGCTTGAAGAACAAAGAGGGAGCAAGATGGCAGAGGTCACTGTGAGCATCACTTCATTACAGAATCAGCTTATGGAAGACGAGAGCTGGTGAAAAGAAGTATTGAGAATCAAGGGTAAGATACATAAAATAGTACAGAAGAAAGTGCAGGAATACGTTCAGATAACTTTGATTCTCAAAATTTTGTTTTTTCATCTGGAAGATTTCCAGCTGGACCCGGGTATGCCACTGATGACTGAAAATAATTGCATGTCTCCAATATGTAATATAATACTCCAATTTTGACAGGGAGTACAATTAAAAAAACAGCAACAAAAACAACAGCCAAAGAAAAAAAAACACAAAGCCCACTTATCTGTTAATAAAAAATTATAATAATCTTCTCAAAATACTGTAAATGCATAACCTTGCTACAAAGAAGGCATAAGCCATTACCTGAACTGTACAAAATGTAATTTATGAATGATCTGTTTAATCATCATATCTTCACTTCCCTGTGATTTCTATTTGTACATTTTTCCTTCTGCAGGTCTGTAGAATCAGACTTTTTATAAACATTTGAATAAAATCTATATGACAAAATCTAAAGGGATAATTACTAGAATCTGGATACAGAAATGTAGCTAGTGATTACTGCTTTCAAGACATTTTAAGATATTTGAATAATTTGTTACTGTGAGAAATACTTTTTCTTAATAAACCATCAGTGAAAAACAATGAAAATGACAACATCTGCAGCAAATTTCCATAAAGATTATGTACTTGAATTCAAATTATTATTCTCCAAACACACAAAGCACGTATACAACAGCTATGTGTATTGTTCTGTCATCCATGGTGCAGAGTAAAGATACACACACCTACTAAAATCATTGCATTAATTCTCTTTCTTTGGGTAGTTCCTGTACAGCATAAATTCCTTGCTTTGTACTACAGGTAAACACTTATATCCAAACATGTCCATTCAGATTTCTGAAACAGTTCCATAGATTTTTCATTCTGACATAGAGTTTTGTTCTGAACAGAACTGAGTTTTCAAATATTTTCAGCATGAACACTTAAAGTATATGAATAAATAAAAGGACATTGTAAATGATAGACTGTTATCAAGGCTAAAGTGACAGTGTAATGAACAATACAGCAGGTAGCTCACTGTCTGTAAAAGTCCTTCACAAAATCTAGTGTACACTTTTTGAGAAATATACTTGTGAATATAAAAAATACTAAAATATTAAAATAATTTGATTAACTCTTGGTACTGTTGTGCAAACTGTCACACTCAGACATGCATGCTCTTCCCTTCAAAAAATAAGAAGACTGATACTTGGATTTATAGTATTTGTCTTTAGTTTAATCAGTCAAAGTGAATGTACAGAATTCCTGATAAAATTTTCAGCTGAACAAAGAGTATTCATACTAGACTGTATTTACTCCTTACAACATCATGTATTCATTAAATTCCATCAGAGTACAAGAGGGTCACCATTTTTTACTTCAGAACTTTTAAAATTTATATCAAATATGAAATCATGCAAAAAAAAAAATCTCTCTACTTTCATAATCCCCTTCTGCTTACCTACGTTTATTTAGAATGATGCTTGTAAGAAGATAATTTAATCAGCAAAATCTACTACTATAAAGTGTTCACAAAAGACAGTCTACTGAACGTTTTCTCATGTCTTCCAATGTGGAAGCCGATCCTACTCTTTGTGAGACAAAACAGGAAAATAAAAGTAGTTAAATTAATTCTTTAGATTTACATTATAATTAATGAAGAGGCAGTCTATTACTGAAGAAAAGAAGCAGCAGTGGAAGGTTAAGGCAAGTATTTCATCCTACTGTTAATCAAATCTTTTTTAAGAACTCAAAAGAGTTAGTGGAAGGAAAAATAAAAGGCAGTAATTAACCTATAAAACAACTAAACTGACATAAATTTTGCAGAACATAATTTTCTTTCTGTGGAGGACAATAATCAAATCAATGTGTACTTTTGTATTTGAGTTGATAGCAAATAATTTTTGCTTAAACTCTTGATAGAAATCTGTCTTAGCTCAACTCAATTATAAAGTATCAAGAAAGAGATTCAAAATGGTTTTAATTCATCAGTCTATGTAATGACTTTGTAATACTAAACTGGGATATGATGCTTTAGGGACAGAAAAAATTGCAACATCAGCCAGTCAAAGGTTCTAACTCTGCAATTTCATTGCTGAATTTACCACTTTTGGCACTGATGTCAACCATACGTCAATGCTTGCTTATGCAATGGGGACTAGCTGAAACTATTAATTCAAGGCCATAAAGAAAGTATCTTTAGCTCTATGACTAAGTTATTTAAAGTTATAGGTAGCTTTGTTGATGGATAACAAGGTTGTTTAGCTGGAGATGTATTATCTATTTCCAAAGGTTACTGATGATTTTGTAACATACAAGTGGCAAAGGCATCACTTTTTATCATGGAAAATGTACAGTGGGCAAAAACAGGACAGTCAGAATATAAAAAAAAGGTCATTTGCACAAGAATCTACCGCCCTCTCACTCATCCCAAAATGGAAAAAAGTCTAACAGTCTTCACAGATCCTCCAGACAATTTTTCCTATCACACCTATGTCCCCTTACTAGCAACAAAACCTTCACAAAGTCAATATAAAGTACAATGGTATTTATGTTATACATGGAAGAAACTACAGAAAAACATTACAGAATTACGTCATTCATGATGGTAGGGACATCAGGAGGTCTTCTGTCTAGACATCAGGAAGTCTCCCCTCTGACCTCCTCAAAGCATGGCCAGTTCAAGATCAGAATCAGATGATCAAGTCTTTACTCAGAATGGGATGATCAGGGCTCAATTCAGTCCCAACTGAAAACTGAAGCTGGACACTCCCTTGGACACTATCCCACTGCCAAGCATCCTTATATGGAGAAAGTCTCTTCTAGTATCCAGTCCAAATCTTTCTTTCTTTCTATTATCCTACCTCCAGGCACTAAACTGAAGGGCTCATCTCTGTCCCATCGATCCCCTTCTTTCAGGCACCAGGGGATGCTATTTTGTCCCCAAAGATGATCCTTTCCCACTTTGAGCCATCCGTAGTCGCACAGACTCTTGCAGGGCAGGGGCTCCTGCCTGATTGGTGCAGTGATATCCCCTAATCTCAATCTAGTTTATCTAACAATTTTCCCCAAACCCTTCTAGGGATACAGTTTATTTAGTCCTGTAGACTTAGGTGTGGTTCTTGTCTTCTTCTTCTAACCTGTCTGGGCCTTCCTGGGTGGCTGCCCTGCAATTAAGAGCATCCACTGATCACTCCCTTATTGGTATCCCCTGCAGACATGCTGGAAGAAATGGCTCCATCACATCCTCCAGATCACTGATGAAGATGTTCCTCAAATATTCCATTTGTTACCTATTTCTAGTTAGAACATTACTGTCTGAGCTTTATCATTAAGCTAGGTTTTTATCCATATTGATATCCTTTATGCTATAATACATATAATAATAGAATATTTTAAGTATTGCTAGATAACTATAGATAGCAGTAAAGCATAATCAATTAGTTACATTATTTTGATTCTGACAGAATCCTACATCACTAGCCTGCATGCAATACTGGAAGTAGTTTATACTGAAATTTGTTCGACAAAATAAAGATTTGAAGCTCTCCCTTTTAAGACTGCTGCCTTATCTCTCTATGCTGTACGCAATTTAACTTTGATAAAGTAAAAATGATGGTTTATGGCATATATTTCTTGAACTTCAGTGAATAATTCACCCAACTTTCTTTTTTTTTCTTTGTTTGAATCACTGCCAGCTCATATAATTATTTTCGAACATATTCCTTGACATACTTCCATAAGTCTATAAGTTCATAAGTCAATGGCAGAAGTCCATAAATTCCACATTAATAAATGAAAATAATTTTCAATATCTTATCTGTATTATGTCTTCAGAGTCCTCTTAGAGTTTTCGAAATTCCTGATGCTAGCCTAGACCCAGATGAATTTGTCCATGTTACCTCTGCAGCCATCTTAAGCTCATTCAGGTAAATCTGGGGTGTGTCTTCCAGGAGACACAGATGCCCACGTTATTTATTAACTTTCACAAAAAAGGACAAGTGATGTTGCTAGAGCTTGCATGAAGTTGCACATATTCACAATTCCCATTAGCATGCACAGTAAAGTATTTTGAATCTATACCAGTTCCTCAGCAAAGTGGCTTATCTTGCATGCAGGTAACCTTGGTCTTGGGAAAGCAAAGGAGTGGTAGATATAACTCCAGTGACTACATATTTTAGTGTGGGAAATAATTAGGGTTTTTTTTCTTTTTGTAGAAATATTTATGTAGAAAAGGAATGAGGAAGGAAATGGAAAGCAATTTTGTATGTAATTTCACATTTGTTAAGAGAAGCCTAATCCATTAATTCTCCTGGGGCACTGTTAGAAATACATGATAATGACCTGATTTTTCCAATACTGCTATGATGGTCTAAAAACATGGACAAAAATACATACAACATAATAAATAAACTAGAGCTGTAAACTTTACTGGAAACATTGTGCTATTAGAAAAGCAACTGATATTACTCTTTTGTGAAAGGTTTTATTAGGATTTGAGTTTTAGTAATTAGTTTTTATAATATTTTTTAATCATCTCATAAGTAGATTCAGAGATAACAGTTCTTTCCATGCTCCAGATGTTTTCATTTTTCATAACCTTTTTAAATTACATTTTCAAAAAATATTATATCTAGCAATCTTCATGAGAAAACCAAATTTTTCTTTAATATGCCAAATAAGAATCTCAATAATAGATTGGCTTTCTAAAAAAAAAAAAAAACAAAAAAAAAAAACAAAAAAAAACCCAAAACTTCAAACAATTTCAGGTAGATAGAAAATGCATTTTTTTCTTTCATAGTGCAGGTAAATTTCCCTTTCTGAAACATGAATGAAGTTATTAGAAGCAGCAGCAGCTATTATAGTATTGCCATCAGTAGGTAAAGCATTAATTGCTGTCACTGTTCATACTATGGTACCTTGTGGGGTACAAATTACATTTCTCCAATCTCAGCACCTTAATCAAAACCGACATGATCAGAGTTCATATTAATCTGCTGCAGTCAGCACCAGTCTTTCAGTTCTAAATGAATGCAAGGTCAGCAGCATGGACTTGTGAAAGGAAGGAGCAAGCTCATCAGGAAAATGCACATGGTGAAGTCTAGAAGAAATGGCAATACGAAAAATCAAGTTAACAACCAGTAATGAGGCATGCGTGTTGCAGTGCTGCTGCTTTTCAGTCACTTGTTCCATGCTGAGTCAAAACAGTGATTTATACGTGTCTCAAGTGCCCATGAGCTGTTGGTAATTTCTCTGCTAGATATCTGAACTTCCATTAATGGCCAGATACAACACTCAAAGCAATATAAACGGTAGATACACAGAAGAGTCTTATATTTTAGAAATTAAACTGAACTGCAAATACACTGTATTTGATCAACAGCTTCATGTACACTTAATGCTTCCTTTCTGTTTTTCTGTGTCTATTCATGCTCTGATTGGGCAATTCAGTTTTGGCTGCTTGTGAGGAAAGTAAGGCTTGTTCACTAAACATGAGTCATACGTCTGAACTTTGAATAAAAGTTCAAGTATAACCAAAGAGAGATTCATTTACGAAGATTTCTCTTCCAGGTTGCTAAAGGAAATGAACTTAAAACACTAAATTTATGTATACTCTAAACACAATTCTGTGGGATCTGTCTTTGAGAAGCGCATTCTGGTTTTGAAAGGAAGAACAAGATCAGTATCTTTAAGATGATTTTAAAAAAACAGGAAAAATACTAGGCTAATTTTCACTCATACTAACAATACAAGGCATGCTTTGAGACGTCAATTAATCATAAACTCTGTGGAAATGTGATGAAAGACATAGTCTAAAGCTATGCAGGACAAAACTACGTAATACAAGAGTCCAATTACACTGTTACTGAGAAAGTCACTGGCCAAGTTTTTAAGTCTATTGGAAACTGCGCATCTAGATTTATATTTTAATGCTCATGCATTTATTTTGCTTCCCCTATATAAAATCAACTCAAGCTTTAGACATAGTTAGTACAATAAGCTGAAACATTTTAAATCTGATTCTTTTTGCTTATATTCATAAATTAAAATATTTACATCTGTCAACGGTTTACGGGCAGGTTTGGCCCGGTTCTGTGACTAATTGGGCAGGGAGACGCATGGACCCACATCCCAGGAAAGGGAAAAGGGGAAAAAGAGTAGGGAGATGGGCCTAAAACAAAACAGCGGCAACGATCTGAGGAGAAACAAACTAATTTACTGAATGAGATACTGGAATGCAAAATAACACGATATAATAGAGTATAATACAGTATAATTGGAATTGAAGATGATAAAATCAAATAAGATGAGAGAGGGTGTCCAAAAACCAAAAGGCCTTACTCTAATGCTGGTGCTGAGACAGACAGGGAGACAGACGCTGCCGGGACGAGCAGAAGGGGAGCGAGAGAAAAGGGAACGTCTCGTGATATGCAAACAGTTTTTATTTTTCCCTCTGAATGGAAAACAGTAACAGAACAGCAAGAAGTCCTCTGGGAAATGCAGTTCTTCTCTTCTGAGAACCCGGAACTATCCATGATCCATGGAACTGGAGCATTAACTCTTTAACTCCCAGTGCACTACATGATGTTATGATGTGGAATACTGATAACCAAAAATCAGAAAACCATGACAGCATCATTTTAATTCAACTGTAAAAAGTAGATTTATCTATGCAAGATACTGGTAGAATGATTTGTGTCTTCCTTTCATGTCTTAGTGTCAGTCAGTCAGTCACAGACTGTCTGTCTCCATAAAAACTGAGGTGGTCGTGACTTAGAAAGATAACTGAGTCATATATTATTTTCAATCTGCTCTCAAAAGAACTGTAGTTTTTTTGATAAAACATTTAAACAAATTGTTCTGAGTTATGATATAACAGGAGAGTGTCTTCAATGTTTTTATAAATGATCCGGACATAGGACTTGAGTGCACTGAATAAAGCTTCTTTCAAGTTCAAGATTGGTGCATCCTTAAGAGTAAGAAAGGTGTCAGGGGACCTTCATGGATGAGCAAAGAACTCACTGGAAACTCAAATGGAAGAAGAAAGATTATGAAATGTGGAAAAAATGGTTGAGATAGAAACGTCAAGGCATGCAGGGACGAAATGAGTAAGGCTAAAGTTCACTTGGAATTAAATATGGAGAGAGATATTAAGGACAACAAGAAGGGTTTCTATAAGTATATCAAAAGCAAAAGGAAGACTAGAGAAAATGTGGGCCCACTGCTGAATGAAGTGGGTGTCTTTGTAATGGAGGACACTGAAAAGGTGAAGCTATTGACAGCCTTATTTGCTTCAGTCTTTACTGCTAAGGCTGGCCCTCAGGAATCCCAGGTCTGAGAGGTATGAGAGATAGCCTTGAAAAATGAAGAATTCCCTTTGGTTGAGGAGGATCGGATCAGGGATCATCTAGGCAAAAATGACACACATAAATCCATGGGCCCCTCACAAGTGCTGAGGGAGCTGGCAGAAGTGATTGCTGAACCACTCTCTATCATCTTTGAAAAGTCATGGAGAACAGGAGATGTTCTTGAAGACTGGAGGAAACTCAATGTCACTACAGTCTTTGAAAAGGGCAAGAAGGACAATCTGGGAGATTACAGGCTGGTCAGCCTTACTTCTGTCCCTGGGAAAGTGATGGAATAATTTATGCTGCACATCATCTCCAAGCAAGTGGAAGAAAATAAAATTATCAGAAGTAGTCTACATGGATTCACCAAGTGGAAATTGTGCTTGACCAACCTGATAGCCTTCTATGATGTCATCACTGGATGGGTAGATAAGGGGAGAGCAGTGGATGTTGTGTTCCTTGATTTCAGCAAGGCTTATGACACTGTCTGCAAAACATCCTCTTAGGTAAGCTTAGGAAGTACAGGATAGATTAGTGGACAGTGGGGTAGACTGAGAACTGGCTGACTGGCAGAGCTCAGAGAATCATAATGAGTGGTGCAGAGTCTACCTGGAATCCTGTAGCTAGAGTTATGTTTCCCAGGGATCAGTGTTGGGTCCAGTCTTGCTTGACATCTTCATCAGTGACCTCGATGAAGGGATAGAACGCACTCTCTGGAAGTCTGATGATGATAAAAAGCAGGGAGGAGATGCTGGCGCACCAGAAAGCTTTGGTAATATTCAGTGAGACTTAGACAGGCTGAGAGTTTGGTGGAGAAGAATCTGATGAGGTTCAACAAGGGCAAGAGTAAAGTCCTATACCTGGAGAGGAATAATCACATGTATCAGTACAACTTAAGGGCTCACTTACTGGACAGGAGCTCTGCAAAGAAGGACCTGAATGTCCTGGTGAACAACAGATTGGCCATGAGCCAGCCGTGTGTCCTTGAGGCCAGGCCAGTGGTATCCTGAAATGCGTTAAAAAGAACATGGACAGCATGTGGAGGGAGGTGATCCTCCCCATTTACTCTGCTCTGGTGAGATCACATCTGGACTACTGTGTCCAGTTCTGGGCTCCCCAATTCAAGAAAGACAGGGAACTGCTGGAGGGAGTCCACCAGAGGGCTACAAAGATGATTAAGGGCTATGAGCGTCTCCTGTATAAGGAAAGGCTGAGAGACCTGGGACTGTTCAGCTTGGACAAGAGAAGATGGAGTGGGATCCTATTTATGCGTATAAATATCTAAAGGGCAGGAGTTGAGTGGATGGGTTCTGGCTTTTTTCAGTGGTGCCCAGAAACAGGACAAGGGACACTGGACACAAAACAGTACACCAGAAATTCCATCTGAACATTACAAATAACTTCTTTACTTTGAGGGTGATAGAGCACTGGAGCAAGCTGCTCAGAGATATGGTGGAGCCACCTTCTCTGGAGATATTTGAAACACTCCTAGACACTTTCCTGCACAACCTGTTCTAATGAACCTGCTTTTGCATGGAGCATGGAGCTGGACTAGACAATCTCCAGTGGTCCCTTCCAATCCCTACGACTGTATTACTCTGTGACTCTGTGATGTCTGATTCACAGTTCTGTATTATTTTAGATAATCTGAACAAGCAGTTTCTTTTTGAAACTAAATATTACATTTTGCTACTGTATAAGGAACCCAGCAATTCAGAGCACCAGTTTTCATATATCATTCAGGATCCACAGATATATTGATAAAGTAGTGATTTCCAACTAAAGAAAGTCGACAACTACATAAAAAAATTAATCCTAGACAAAGTGTAATATAATTGTACAAAAACCAACAGACATAATTTCACTGCTTGGATAGTTGTTATATGCATCAAGTTACAGAAAAAAAAATAATAATAGATTTTGTCCCTGCAGGATAATAGTGTCAGGGATGTGTTCAGAATTCAGTACTGAGACCTCTTGACATGCAGTTGAATCTCTTAAGAAGAGGACTTAAAAACCTTTGTGTAGCTCAGCACAGACAGTACTCCTGGAAATGCATTCAAAAGGTGAGATTGCTAATGCAATTGGCAAGGCAAGATTGGCAAGATGAAATTCACAGTGACTAGACTAGAGCATCCTATCTAAATAATGAATTCTCCTTGCCTTGCTCAAACATAGAAGGAAATTGGAAATAGTATTAATTCTCTGTGGCATCTTTCCACTTGCTAAGCTTCTTGGGGCAGCAAGATAGGAAATATGCTCTGCAGCATTACTGAATTTCCTGTTACTTATTTCTTGTCACCTGAGTTCAGGCAGGCTATGCCACTTAATGCCAGTGACAAACTAAGATGCTTCAGGGAAAGCCATTCACTCATAGAGTGCTGAGGAGGCAATTTTTATTTCAGACTTGTTTAGCAGAAGTAAAAGAAAATGTCCCTGATTTCTTTTTCTTTCCTCCCAGTATTCAGCAAAGCCTTGTGACATATGTGTGCCATGCAGTACGAGCTTCAGAGAATCCAAGGCCAATCACTTAATGAATGCTGACTATGCAAGTATTGGCTCTGTAACCTTTCTGGTCTACTTTTATGAAGCAACTGATGTTAAAACATGAATTTGAAGCAATACGTGCTGCTACTCTTGCTGTTTCCCTGTTTAAAAATTAACTGAAGCTCATAAATTTATAACCATTAAGAGACAGGTTCCTACTGAAATGTAATTGAAGGTTTAAATTTGCAGGAAAATCTTCCATCCTGGAGGTACAAAATCAGAGAAGAGTCTGCTCCAAGAAATGACCCCTGTGCTATGTTGGAGGATTGTGCACCAGTAGCAGAAGAGTCAGTTCAGAGATGTTGTGCTGTGAAAGTGTACTGCAGAAAGTCCACAGAAAGAATATATAACAGGCTTTTACTTACCTAGTAGAAACTTTTACAGAAAAAACTTCTCCATCTGTATAAAACCCTGTTGTCTTAGGCCAATATATACCTTTAAAACTTGCTGAGGAGTGTTCACATGTATGCTCTATTTTACACTGTGGTGTTACATTTATGAAACAAGGAGATGCTGAGCTTAGCTTATGGGAGTGGTAGTTTTAACCTTGGACTGCAAATCTCATAATGTAGTAAAGAAAGGCTTTAAAATTGTTACTAATGTCTGACAGGTCTATTCAATTATTCTTCCCTGAATAATTAACACTCTTTGTTCCTGCTCACAAATTTCCTTGAAGAAAAGTGCAGACATATAAGAGTTTGCAGAATAGTGCAATGGCTGCTTTATTTCTTCTTAATTCTTTTTTTGCAATATAAACAACAGAAAACATGGAAAAAAAGATGTCATAAGGGTTTGTGAAAATATGAAAAATAATTCCTTGCAAGAGACATTGTATTTTGACTTCAAATACTATTGATAATATATTAGCACATGTCAGCTTTAATGGGCTTTAAAACCCACATTTATATTAATATCTATTCAATTTTTCTGATGTCTCTTATTTACAGAGACTAGCTTTTGAGGTTTCCAATGCTGACCAACATCTAATACGTATAATAGCTACACCATTTTTTAAAACATGCCTAGTAAATACATGCTAGACTGAAAAAAAAAGAAAACATGAGTACATCAAAATGCAATATGCCATAAATAATTCCATCAGTTTATGATCTACAGTGGAAACTATCATTAAAATGTGCTCAGCATTTCTGCTTGTTTGTTTTCCAGATTGGCAAATGAAACAAGGAGAACAACCACTTAATGCTATTGATCAAGTCATGCTTTGTTAGAAGATCTCGATTCATGGGTTTAGGAACATTCTTCTAAATTATGAGACTCCAAGGAAAAAGAAGACACTGGTTCAGTGAGTAGATAAAAAGCAGTTTCTGTATATCCTTGTTTATCAGCATATAAAAGTTGAACAATGTTGCAGGATAAGCTGCCGTATTGTCCTGGCAGACCACCATTAACTTATCACTGTAATTTTACCTACACATCCAAAAAAAATCTTCGATGTAATATTCATATTCACTTTTTAAAAGTGGACTAATTGGAATCTGTCATTTTGCCTATTGTTAATGTATTCTCATACACAGCTTGACATTATTATGAATATAAATGGTCTTAACAAGCATGTTTTTCAAATCCTGGTTGTAATACATATCTTTGCGGAACATCCTTTCATTCAAGATTTGCTTGACAAAATTAAGTTTGGATTCATGAATGTCGTTTATCTATTACTGTATTAATGTCTCTCTAGATCAGTGCAATCATTTTTAAGCTTTCATGTATGATCTTGTGAACAATTTCAGATCAAATCAAAACATTGCCTTCTTCCAAAATTCTCAGTGAATTGACTCCAAGATATATTAAACACCTAGCTAATCTCTTCTAAGGAAAAAAAAATTAAAACTTAATCTTTTTTTCAGTCTGTCCAAAATCATAAAAAGAGAGCTAATAAAAAGAGAGCAACCAGATTTTGTTTCTGGATGAACTAATTTAAGGGAGATTGAATCATTGTTGTAAGAACATTTTTGTTGTTCTTAAGGAGTTGTTTGGGAAAACAAATAAACAAACAAAAGAAACTTTGGGAGAGTCTCATCTGATATGAATATCTGAAAATTTTGACACCAACTCTGTCCCTTAATTGGAAAATCACATAGATCTCCAAGTTCATGCCATGCAGTGATGGAATTTCATTTAAAGTTGGAATGGAATCCAAATATCGGGGCAATTTTACTGCTGATCAAACCGACTCTAGCTTCTATATATTTCTGGTGTGCTTTGTTTCTTCTGGAGAATTGCAAGAACAGATACTTTTTGTTCTGGAGCATATCTCCAATATTGGACTTGGGTCTGACCTTTGGAGCAGTCACAGCAATGTTAAAAGGCCCTGCAGATGTAAGGAGAGGCTGGTAAGCATAGGAATACTTATTAAAGACAATAAGATGCAAGAGCTGTGAACTGACAAAATATTTCAACACCCAGGAAGTGATTTTATGTGAGAGAAAGCCACAGAGAATTATCACCTGGCTTTTCTTCTTGAAATGATGCAGGTTAAAAACTATTTTTTTTTCCCGAACACTCAAAAATAAACACAAGTTTCTGAGATTTATTTCCTTATTAGTTCTAGATTTTGGGATATGTAAAAAAGTCACCTGTATTTTTTGTGTAGTCTCCAGAATAAAAGCAAATAAGAATTTATCCTGCAAAATTATACGAAAACTGGGATCTATTCTCTGATTTATAAAATAGTCTTCATACGGCTTGATTTTGAACCAGCCATTTAATAGCCATAGGAAACTCGTTTCATCAGTAAAGAAAAGTATCAGGAAAATTAATCTCTTCTCTTCCTGAGAGCTGCTAAAGAGATTTATTTCCCATGTCACCACCTGAGATGTCCTACCCTATTCTGAACCTTCCTGTGTCCAGAACTGACCTGCAGTATGCCTTAAACCTAAACATATGTTTCAGGCATTGATATTTCTTATAATCAATTAATACTATTCTCTTCTATGTCACAAGGACTGCTTTCCAAAGAATACGCAAATGAGCACATGTGAAGTGGATACACAAACCAAAGAGACTACAGACTTCGTAGGCAAACAATTACAAGCCCGTTCTATTCATTCTGTAAATCTCATCAGTTGTGAAGATCTGTGGTAAAGCAATGCTGCATTTTTTTTTAGGTGCTTGTAATGTAGGTGTGCAGAGAGATGCAAAGCACATCACTCTGATCTTGCGTGATGTGCATAGGCAGAAAGCACATTTGCACTGAGTTCAGAAATGATACACTCTTATGCTTTTGCTTTTGCTTATTTGCAGTCAAGTTTCTTCTGGTTATATAATACTGTCAAGTACATTGAAATGCTGAAGTGTTTTAATTATACTCATCATTGCACCCATTCTCTTTAAGACTTTAGGTTCTAAGAAGGAAAGTAGTATTTCTGCGTATCACTGTTAGTCTGATGTGTACTTTAGTTCATAACTCTTACAGTGATCTAGCTTTATGTATGTATATGTTTATCAGTGTATTTTCCTCTCCTTTCTTGTTTGTTTTGGAAGCTTGAAGATCATAAAAATGTCTCAAATTAGAAAACTAGAATATGGAGAACTTGCTGAGTTTAGAATCTAGCTTTGAAACCTTGAACTGACTTTTGCATGCAGTAGTTTGACAAATTTACAGAAAACTAGTCTGCAAAACTTAGAGTGTACTCCAGATTGAATGTATAGACACTTAGAGCAATACACTTTGAATTATTCTAAGTGTATTGGGCTCACAAAGAGGATCAGAGGATAAATCTATGTTATGGTTATAATACTAGCAAACTAGATGTTACTGTTGACTAAGACACATTGGTAAGTATAAGCAAAATATCTAGATTTATGTTCTTTGAAATAGCAGTCTGTAATTTCAATGTAATTAATTCAGTTTACATCAGACAAAAAACCTTTCTCCTATGTATATATCAGTATGTCTCTAGATAAATTAGTTTTACTTCATGCTAACTTTAATAAAGTGGGAAAAAAAAGATTTTTTTCTGCTTTCAAGGCAGCCCATCATAAATTGTCAGAAAATATTTTTATAATCATATGGTGAGGAATGTGAGGAATCAGTAAGCATGCAAATTAGAAAAAGAGGGAAAAAATGCTTGAAACTGGAGTCATGTCATGGCTATAGAATAAATAATATATTATTACAGCTCTCTGCATATCATTCAATAAAGTGGATATCTAATTACAGTCATCCGTGTACCACAGAAATCTGTAAAAAGGATGTTTCTAATGATCTAAAGGTGGCATTTTGTTAATTATTACCTTAGTTCTCTCATCTGAATAACTTCCTTCTACCCCGAACATACATTTATTGAACCAAATGACAAAAAGAATTTGAATGGCAAAATCCCTAAACTAAGAAGAAGCTGTCCAACTACTCTGGAAATGAATTAAAAAAAAAATAATTAAAATTCTAACTCAATACATAAATTACGAAGTTATTACCGAATGTTTGAGTAACCTGAGGTTGATAATATAATGATGAAATCAAGCATACTGCTTATGCTAACAACAGAATCATGAACTATATTTGATTGCTTAGAATTTTCTACATATTTCAAGTAACTTTTTTGTTGTAGGTTTCAATATGTAGTAAAGACAGAGAGCATGACCTGACTTTATTCCTAGTCAACCTGATGTAAAATGTAAACTTAGCAGACTAACTACTCCAAGAGCAAAAGAAGAGAAGGGCCTCGCCACAAAACAATGTACAACTATAGATAAAAGTAAGAAGTGACAGCATCTCACATTCAAAAACATTTCTTTGGAGCTGTTTGCCTTCAGATGGGAGGGCCCATGTGGCTGGAGACTTGGCCGGGGAGCAAATTTTTCCATTGGAATCGGGAGATGACACTATTGTATCTTGTGGAGGCAGGAAGCAAACTGGCATCTCCCTGCTTCCTATTATCTCTGCTGATGTCAATTTGCAAGGCCTGGAAGACAGGAATGAAAGAGTTCTTGCTGACATCCCTGAAGCCAGAAGCTGTCATTCCAAAGAGCAGGCTCAACCACTCTATACTATAATTAAAAGAATGTACGTTAGTCATAGGTAGTCATCAGCTGACCACTACAACCTCGGATGACCCACCAGTACGGAAGATCAGCACCCCCAAGTCACCACTGGATCAAGGAGTGGTGAACTGCTTTGTTTTGCTGTGTTTGTATAATTCTGTGTTTGTCTTTCTGCCTCTCCTGCCCTGTTCTCTATCTTTTCTCTTTATCTTCTTTTACTCTTTCACTCTTTATAATTGTTTTTGTCTAATATTGCCTTATTACCTGTAATGCCTATTAATCATTATTAGCAGATTAGCCAATTTTACCTCAAAGTAGAGTGTTAGTTGCTGCTAGAAAGCTCTCAATAAATTGGCGTGTATTATTTCTCGGAGACTTGGATGGCTATCAGCGACCCCTGCTGACTAGGAGAGGCATGAGTCCGGAGATACATTCACTACCCTCAAAACCCACTGGGTGGGACAAAACAATGAGGAAGACTGAAGTCTCATAATCAGTAAAGCAAAACAACTTCTCACTGATAGCTCTGAGAAGGCTAAAATTTTGACATCCTTATTTCACTGATAGGTTTTGTATCCATACATATGTATATACATATGTTAACTATAGGTATTTTCCTGTTTAACAAGGAAAAAAAAAACCAAACCTAATCTTGCACAGTTTTAGAAGCACAGTGCTGTAGAAGTGATGCAAAAGTGCTTAGAAAATCATACTTATAGCAATTACAAATGCTTTATTGTTATCAGGAATGTACAAATCAAGTAAAATTGTGCAAGGAACAGCAATATTTTCATTAATTACATGAGTAAAAAAAGGAACAATGTTAAATTAGTAGCTGATTCTATCTGAGATGTCTTAAAAGACTCTGGAGAATGGATTTTATTTAAAAATTGATTTAAAAAAAAGCAACGTTCAATAGAAATTTTACTGCAAAGGAAAGAGAAAAAAGATCTGAGATTATAGTCAGTAACAAGCTGAGTATGATCTAGCAAAGGCAGATGCAAAAAGGGCAACTGTCATACAAACTATAGTGTAGCCTGCAACATTAGTGAAGCAATTATTCTGTCCAGATTTAACAAAGTCTCTTCATGTTCTGTATCTTTTCAGAAATCACTTCAAGCCTTTAATTTTACTAGCATGGATATTGTTTCCTTTAAGAACACTTCATTTTTCTCTGCTCTGTAAAAATTGGAAGCTATGCTCTAGTAACAGAGGATTCTTTTCTGTACGTTCAAAAAACTGAGTACGTGCATATGTTATATACATTCATGTTCAAAGACTGTTACTAGTGGCATGATTTGATAAATCAACATGTACAGACTCACTGATGGAGATTAATCATGATAATGATAAGTATATGCAACAGAATCATCACATACAAGTGATTGTGTATGAATACAAAATGGAAATAATTTCTTTTGAGAGTGACTGCAGCTTGTTTTAGCTTTAAGTTAAAATGAATGAACAGACAAATTCTGTTTTTGCTGTTGGTTGGTTTGAGTTTTTCTTACTTTCTCCTTTTTAATGCACTAATGTGTATCTATACAAGTTTAAAGTCCAGATTAATAATTACATTAATTACATCATGGCTGAGTGCTTACTACAGGCGCTGTTAGAGCAGTTGCAAAATCTCACAGTGCTCTCCTTTAACTGAGAAGTCATTAATTCATGGAAAATTCATTAAAGCTTTTGTGACTTCATTTGAGATTCATCAGGATAGCATGACTCTGTATGCCCCTAAAATTTCCTTTCAGCTCTGATACGTAAGTAGCTGAAGTAGGTATGATAACCAAGTCTTTCATACAGGTGAATCGAGTCATATCAGATCATCTCTACATGGTGCAGAAGTAATGAATATGAGAGAAAGAAATAAAAAGATGCAAAGTACGTGACACAGATGCCCAAGAATAAATTGTCTCAACAAATTATCATTGTTTATAACATGTTCATGTGCCTGATGCATTTAAAAGCTTGCATGACAAGAAAAGGTAAATAAACATTGCACTTTATAGCAGTGCAAGTTTTAAGAAACTGTTAATTTTTAAGATATTTAGAAATATGCAACATACACTCCAAAATACACTGACTTCTTTCTTATTCTGTAATATTAATCAAGATCAACATAAATGGAAAAGCAGTCTCTAGTAAAATTTATTTCTCAGTGAAAGTCCACTGCCAAACCTATACGTGAAGTCTGCAACTCCTGTGTAGCCTCCACTATGCAGAGAGCACAGCTTCACACTTGACTGTTATCTTATACATACCCTGCTGGTGAAATCTTCACCTCTCAGGAATACTTGACATTTTGCCTTAGCTTGATGTCTGACCACATAGACCATCTGAATATGTGCTATGGGGATGTGTGCACATGTGAACTTCATAACGTTGGAGCCTTGTAAGCATTCTATTTTGAATTTTGGTGGCCTTTGTGAAGAAAGTATTTGCTTGACTTTTGTAGATTTTTTCTTGTAAGTGAGCAAATTTAAAGTCTTCTTGGAGTCATACGAATTTTCTCTGGTTTACATTTATGCCTACACAGAATGAGCCACAGTTTTTACTTCTACGGGGAAGAATGAGTTTAAAATGCTATGGAGATGACAGCATTGTGCACTCACTCTCTGTTGGTGTAACTGGTTACCAAGTGCAAGTGAAGAGCAAATCAGAACACGTGTGGACATCTGACTCAGTTCCATACTCAAATATAATAAAATTTTCTATAAAGTTGGTGTCAATTCCATGGCTTTTTTACTGAAACATTTTGTGACTTTCTGTGCACCTTACCAAAAAGACTATAGAGCTGGTAATGCTAATTTATGCTAAGTAAGCATAAATTCATTTTAACTTCATTTGCAGTCTATAGAACAAACAAAATACGCAAATGTTGAAATTTTTCAGTTAAAATGTTCAAGAAATCATTGGTGAATGTCGTGTAAATCATTTAGTGAACAATGAATACAGACAAAAAGCAAACGTTGCTGCTAGGGCTGAGAAGTTACATAGAGGTAACTCTGACTGGTCTTCTATCACTGCTTTTAAGTATTTTCACTTCAGGTACTGAGAGAATAAGCATATATTTTAGAAATGTTAATTTTATATTAAAAGACAGTTAAAAGCTTTCTATCTTAAAACTTCTAACTGAACACATTTGCTTCAAAAAATAATTGATCCCTGAAGTTCTCTTATCATATGGTTATGATTTGAAGGTTCAGGTTTTCATTCATCAGTCATGCAGAAGAAAAAGTGATCTGTGGCTCAATTAAATCCACTGTGGTATTTTTGGACTTGAGACACTTAAGCAGAAATTTTTAAAGGCTGGAGAAGCTTAGTGGCTGACTGCCTTTGTGATTTTCTTCCTCTCTTTTCATCCTGAAACTGGTGCTTACTTATTACATTCTGTCAGTCTGAGTAGGAGGGCATTTATCTAAGTGCATTATTTACTCTTTTTTCAACAGACCTGAAACTTAGAGGTCTCCTGCTGCTACTCAGAGTTTCAGGGAAGTCCTTCCCTTCTCCCTTCAGCTTACATGCTGCAATTCCTCCATGTAATGGATGTGTCCAAGACTTAACCATGTTCACTACCATGATAAATAATCATGATTTTTTAACACACAATCACTGCTTAAGTGAACATGTGTATTTTATCATCTCCATCCTAAGAACAACAGTGAAATTTTTCAAGCTATATTAGTTAGGAGAAATCATGCTCCACAGTTACAGAAGCCTTGATTGAATAGGAAGGGTAGGTATGTCCTTCACCAGTATCTTTTGCAGTCGTACCGTCTGCCAGTAACATTTCAGGAAAAGAAAGCCATCTGTAACAGGCAAAGTGTACAAATGTAATTATAATGTAATAAAGGGACTAAATAGTATATAAAAATACAGTATATCATAAATGTAGATCTTATCATATGTTCTGAAGTAACTTTTGAATAAGCATACTGTAAAACAAATGTTAGTAAAACCAGCAGGGAAACCACAAAGCGTAACAGAAAAAAAGAAAAGTAATTAAAATTCAGAAGAAAACAATTTTCTCTTGTTATATCTGGAACTACTAAGTTACAATGCTATTTTAAATATATATAACATCTGGCTTTTAATACTAACAGAATAGTAACATTTTGATGTATTTCACCTTTCACTTGCATCTCTAAGATCATTTCTAAATCTCTACCAAGCTTAATTCCTCCTAAGTCAATATGCATACAGGACTAAAGGCTACAACTGAGAGGACTTTCTGGCATGTGGATTCTATTCTACTGCTATCTTTTAATGCTGCCAGGAATTTTATTCATTAATCATAGTACGTCTTCCTCTTTATGTAGGCACTGACCAATAGGATCTCTTGACAGCTTAATGAAGAATTCCTCTTTACATGTTTAGATGAAAATTCTGATGTCTTTTTTCAGAAATTGGTTCATTTTGTGATGTCCTTCTGTAAGATGTAATGTAATTTATACTTGTCCTCTGAAATCATCAGTCTAATCTCTTGCTTCATCTGTGCTTTCTATTATAATCCATAATTCATACAAGGCTCCCTGGCATAATAGAGATCAAATTATGGAGTACTCCGTTATATCCCACTCTAAATTTGGGAACAACTTTTGGTTTGCCAGGCCCCAGGAATAACAACGATTTAATGAGCACTGAATTGCACAGGCATTTTGTGCAGGGCAGGTGAGCAGGGAGGGCAGCAGCATGCTCTACTCTTCTCATCCTGGGTCACTAGGGTAAATCTCTGTTAGTACCAACATGGTCACCACTCAGAGTGGCAGGCAGGCAGCGGCAGAAACTCAGGTGGGGTCCCAGAACCTCTCTGGGCTGGTGCCTGCAAGCGGATGAACCTACTGAGGTGTGAGACATCTGCCCAGACCTTTGGCTACGGGGAGCTCTGGAATCCAGAATTTCCCCTAGGGCCTGAGGGAGGAGTAGAGGAGGGGTGTACTGAGTGCAGTTGTGTCCAGCTCAACCAACATTTTGAGCAGATGGCTAGGCTGCAGGGAGAAATCACCAGGCTGAGAGGCACCTGGGAATCAGGGAGGGAGGCAGATAGGAGGAGTCCTGAGGTGATACATGCTGTCCAGCATTCCCCCTCTAAGTCCCTGTCTGGACAAGACACTAAATCAGCTTCTGACCTGGAGGTTAAAGGACATGATCACACACGGTATGAAGTGAGATGGATCCTTGCCTCTTCTTGGAGATGATGGAGAGGTCTTACCGCTATCCCCATACTCCCCCCAAGTAATATACAAGGCTCTCAGGTGGAAGCAAAAAAAGGGTCTGGGTACCAGACAGAGCCCAGGAAGCAGCAAGCATATTGAGCAGGACCAAACACGGAATTGTATTAAACCTAGCATCACCAAAAAAGGGCAAAAACTGTTGGTAACTGGGGACTCCTTGCTGGGAGGCACTGAGGCCCCCATTTGCCGCTCAGATAACCTCTCTAGAGAGGTTTGCTGCCTCCTGGGGGCATGAATCAGAGATGTTTAGAAAACTCTACTGCATCTGATAAAACAAGATGACTACTATCCACTTGTTGTCATTCAAGTAGGGTCACTCTTGGAATTAAACCTTGCAAAGGAGGTAAAGGATAACAAGAAAGGTTTTTTTAAGTATGTCATCAGTAAAAAGAAGACTAGGACAATGTGAGTCCCCTACTAAATGAAGTGAGTGCCTTGGTAACAGGGGACGCTAAAAAGGTGGAGTTATTGACTGCCTTCTTTGCTTCAGTCTTTAATGCTAAGTCTAGCCATAACGAATCCCAGCCCCTGGAGGTAAGAGACAGAGTTTGGGGAAAGAAAGACTTCATACTGATTGAGGAAGATCTGATCAGAGAGCATCTAACCAAAATCAACGCACACAAATCCATGGTTCCCAATGGGGTGCACACGTGTGCTCAGAGAACTGGCAGCAGTGATTGCTGAACCGCTCTATCATCCTTGAAGATCTTGGCTAACAGGAGATGTGCCTGAACACTAGAAGACAGCCAATGTCACTTGTGTCTTCAAAAAGGTCAAGAAGGAGGATCAGAGGATCAGCCTCACCTCTGTCCCTGGAAAGGTGATGGAATAATTTCTTCTGGATACATTCTCCAAGCAATTGGAAGAGAAGAAAGTTATCAGGAGTATTCAACATGAGTTCACCAACAGGAAATCATGCTTGACCAACCTGGTAGCATTTTATGATGTCATCACTGCCTGGGTAGATGGGGGGAGAACAGTGGATGTTGTGCACATTGACTTTAACAAGTAATTTATTTTCTAGGTACTTTACTCTGATGATTAGATGGCTACACTTTATACCACCACCTACATGGCTGGTAAAAGATGGAAGATTTTAAGAGGGTTTTTGTTTGTTTGTTTGTTTGTTTGTTTGTTTGTTTGTTTTTAACATGAAACTAGCATGTTCTCACTGAGTTATTTAGCTTAGATCTTTTCTGTCCACCACTTCCTTGGTATTGAAATACAATATGACAAATCCATTGCTGCAGGGCCTTAGAAATTTCAGTCCAACCTTTTATTTTTCTTTCTTTACTTCTTCACTGGTATTATGGTCTTTTTTTTATCCTCCCAGATTACATTCTTTTGTTGTCAATTTCTATACTGCTGAAGTATATTTTTTTTAATCTCTATTATGACAGTGTAATATAATGGTAAAATATACAGTAAGTTTCTACGCAAGGACTCACACAGATATGCTGATAATTTAATGTGATACTTTTCCTCTCAGAAAGTTCATGCCACAGCAGTGCTCCAGCATCAGCAGCCCTGTTAGCTCATGTAGTTACATACAATCCATTCAGGTGGAGCTGTAACTAGCATCTGATTTTCCAGGCAATTCTTTTCCTGAGAAATGGAGATGTCATGGATATAATCTAACAAAAATCATTTTCCATGCTCTCTTCATTTTTCTTTTGACTTTGCCTTGCAAACAATTTGTTTCATTTCTTTTCATTATGTTTTAGAAGAGTACAAGAAGATGACTGTTGTTTCTTTTAGAAAATAGTTTAAATGAAAGTATTTGAGCATTTATTATTACTTGTGTCTATCAGTCTTTAAATAATGCACTTGCTTACCACATAATCTATAGAGATATTGAGCAGGTGGTTGCTCTAGCAACAGAAATTTGGGGTGAAAAATTTCCTCTCTACCCATATTTTTCAATTGATTCTCTTAGTTAATCAAACTATAAGCGATGGCACAGGCATTGGGCATATTAATTTAATGTTTTCAGTGATGTGATGATTCACCAATTGAAAAGAAATACAGCTCAAGGAAAAAGGTATCTGTTGAAACTGATGATCAGATATCAGGAAAGTAAATGAAACTGCAGTTTTGTGCTTCTTTTCCTCTTGGGAAAAAAAGTGGAAAATATATCATTAGCAATTGCACAGAAAATAACTTACTGTAAGACCCACACCAAACATTAAAAATTAACATAATTGGAATAAAAGCACAGAATCTGAACTAAAAGCATGTTATTGATAAAATATATATTTATTACTTGATGAATCCAAGAGCTTTCAAGGTCAACCTATTAATAAATGTTGTAGGATCAGATTCACCTAAGTTTTTAATACATTTTTGTATTTCATTTTAAATATAGTAATTTACATCTTACTACTCTAATGAGAAGACTAAATGTTTATGCTGCTTTAGAAAAATCATTTCACACTACATTAACAATGTTTATATTGGAATCAACTGGAGCACTGCATCTGGCAGGCTATGGATACATGCAAACTGATATGTGTAGTTTTGGACAAAACAAATTTATGACTTCCTCAGCCTGTCAGGCTCTGAAATCAAATCAAACAGAACTGAGTGAATTCTGATTGCTGCTGCTTTATTTTAGGAGACAGAAAAGATGTGCCACCTGATAGGTAATTTCTTTTCCAGAATATTCTTTCTGTGCTATGTAGAGATTATTATGAGATTGCACATTTTCTGCATTATCAAACAGAAACAACAGTAAATCTACTGAAGAAAGTGATTATTTATTCACTGACATACCAGTGTAGAATTTCTCCCAAGAACTGCTTTTAAAAAATACTCAGTTATCTAGCAAAAGAAAAAACGTCACTTTAGTGCTTGTCTGTTTACAATAAAACTTAAACTTGAAAGCTAATGTTTCATCGAAGGGAAAATATTTTAAAAAGTGAAAAAAAGTGAAAAAATTAGTAAATTAAACTAATGATGGAAAATCTGCATATTTGGAGCATGGCTCTTTCATCACAGTGTTTCATCCTAGGGTTTTAATTAACTTCAAATTATATTAAAATTTAACTCAAATGTAAATAAGACAATATTTTTAAGTAGATTCACGAAGCAGGACTGTTGAAAAACACTTTTCTCAACAAAAGGACTGCAATGTCAGATGAGTTTGTTTTACTCCCATATTATAGGGTTGTTTTAGGAGTATCTTTCATAATTCTTCAGACTGAGGCTATATAACTCAGTAACATTTAGATTTTCTTTAGGTGGAGGGCAGAAAGAGTAACAGTGACTGTGACACTGTGTCTGTAACCTCAGTGAATGTTTCAGTATTATTCTGTGTTACAGACTATTGTTCTCAATTATTATTTAGTATGATTCTGTTTTAGTATTATTCTGTGCAGGAAAGGTGCAGAAAAAACAGATTGATAATAACACAGGGTGGATAGCCTGTGTCTTGGGCACTTTCTTAAAAATTATAAAAGACTGATTTGAAGAATAGTTCTAAATTAAGCAGAAGGGAGATTCAATTTATTGGAGAGAGTAAGCTCTTTCTATCCAAAATGTTCAGAATTTACCCTTGGTAAGATTATATTCCTCATCCTCCAAAATTAAACTGGAACAATAAAGCAGCAGATGATTATAATTTCTTATATTATATATGTACATATGAAACGAGAAAAAGAAAACCATCTATACATATTAACTGACAACAGAGAGCCAGTAATGTGAAATGATTCTAAAAATGCAAATGAATTCTTGGATCCATAAAGAAAGTCATTTTCAGTGGAAGAAGATAATCAGGTTTCGGAAAAGAATAGTCAAGTACCCTGTGCATGTCTCTGAATTACTCTATAACTAGTAAAACAAAATGGTTTCTAGAAAGATTAAAAATCGGAAATATCTTTTAAAGCTGAAAGATGATGTTAACTCAAGAACACATTAATTGAAATGGGTTACTGGCCCAGGAATTAGAAAGAGCCTTGTGAGGATAAGGTGTGAGATACTGAAACAACTTCCCAAATTATGGCAGGAGGGGAAAGCAGTGAATTCTTGTAGATTTTCATGGCAAAATTTATCAGTTTATGAAGATTTCACTTTAGCTTTTATGAGAGAACAGGGCTCCAGAAACAAGATGATCAACGTTGGGTTAATGATAACTATTCCAACAAATTATTTATGAAGAAGACAGAAGAAAAGCAGAATTACTGCAAGAATATCCTATTATCTAATGGTTCTTCTGAGTAATATCACTTCAAATTGTATTACATTTTATTGAATTCAATGACAAATTTTTGTTTATTTGGATTTTGTCTTTGTGGTATTATTCTTCATTTTCAAATATAATTGATAATATGATTCAAGTATTTGAATCACAGAGCACAGAATCAAATGGAAAGGTTTCAAAGATGGAAAAGTGTTAATTGTTGCCTTTGCTTGTGTGGAGACTTTCATCACTTCTTATCACAGGATGCACTAGTAAGTCGTTTATACATCTGTGATGCTAAGTGCCTTTATCCAGGTCCTAAATTCAAAATTTTCCTATCAATATTAAGTGTGAAGTATTCCTTAAGCTGAAGGTATTCAGCTTCTCACAGGACAGCGGTAATGATGGTGAGATCAGCTAATGTATGCAAACCAAATTACTCCCCCAGAAACTGGGGAGGAGAGATATATATAAATGTCTACCTACTTAAGCAAAACAAATCAAGGAAATAGCTGTCTAAATTGCTTCATGTAGGCCAAAATTCCAAGTAAAACCAGCTAGTAACACAGATTTTAAAGAAAAAATTCTAAGAGAATGTGTGATACTCCAAAGAGGTAGACTGTGCGAAAGTCAGAGGTGAAATAAGAAAGCAAATTAAGGTTTTTCTTATGAATAAGTTTTCAGATGCTAATAACTGGAAATGGGCAACACTGGAGGAAAAGAAAAACATATTACTTGTTGTTAAAATAGGATAGTTAGAATAACAGTAAAGAATAGAATAGAGACAATGTGATGAGAATTTATGAATTGAAAAATAAACGGAACATGTGATCTTTGTACAATGCGAATATGCTGTTACAAAAACCTAAAGAGATACTGTTGAAATATCTTTCTTTCATATTGGCAAACAAACAAAAAATCACATTCTTTTGATTCTACAGTTTAAAGGGAGAACAGATGTGTGATACTTAGGAGGGCTGATAACTATCACACAATTCCCTCTGATATGTTGTAAGGTGAGAAAGAATTGACAGTCCTTCAATCCTGATACATACATACAAAAAAAAAAGCTGTTGGGATACATCAGTATCAAAACAAAATTTTTGTACAAAATACCAAGGAAGGTGAAAAAAGCCACAAAAAAAAACATCTAATAAACCAATAAACCACTAAAAGAGTTTGCACTTTCCCCTTAGCAATTCTAATCACAAATATATAATACTTATATTTTGTTCCAAACTCTTCCAGGCTTTCATAAGATTCTAGTCCAGCATTCTTTAGGAAAATCTGTCACTGAATTTTTGAGAGTATTGAATTTGCAGGATGAAGAAAACAAACAACAAAACCCCGTAGTTTAATAGTCAATAGGAGAGAGAGAATATGATATGATATGATATGATATGATATGATATGATATGATATGATATGATATGATATGATATGATATGATATGACATCTCTTATGCTCCTGATATCTGAGAGACCATGACTGGGGCTATACAGGGATGTGAATTAAAGCAGCACTTGTCAAAATAAGACAAAAGCAAGATTTTCATAGGTTTCCTAAAACAAGGTTTGGCTTTATGAAGTACAGGTTTCATATTAACAACTTTCCTAAAGAGAAGAATCTAGCTTCATGGACCTTGAAGCACCGTCACATGTTGCCAACAAAATTTTGTTTGTGAGACCAAGCCTTTCAGGGACTTTCAGGGACTTGTATACCAGGCAGCTATTATGGCAAATAAGCAAATTGAGTACACTTCTAAAATCCAATACTTCTGTGTGACACAAATTCCAACTTTTCACTCATAACTTCTGGATCCAGAGTTTACTTTTTATGTGATTACAATATTTAGAGTGATACACTTTCTCACAAATGCTATTTTAAGACATTGGCAGAGATCTTCAGAAGGATGTGAATATATGAATATGCAAGCTTAGAAGCACACCTCAAGGTACAAAAAAACTGGATATTGCCAACAAAGCAGATAGCATTGCTCATTCAACCTGCTATTCTGAGGATAAAACACCATTCAGATTTGTAATTGCATTCCATATTTCATGGATTGTAGCCAGATACCAAATCCATATATGTGTGCCTGCAAGGCCTTACATGTATAATTATACATGTATATATAGCCTGTAAATGTAAATGCCTATTCACACACACACATACACAGACTAACAGTTATGAATAACAAGAAAAAAGTATATATACGTTTGCATACATATATGTTAAAATACACATGGCTATTTTCTGATATTCCATTTGAAAAAGTCAATGCATATTTACACTAAAATGTGCATTGTATATGTTATCTCAGTGTTTGATGACATATTGTTTGGTTATGTTAAACCTCAGACTTTAGGGCTCAGCATCTCAAGGATGTACATCCCTTTGATGTTACAGTCACCTGGGCCTCTAGGTCCCTTCCGAAGGTCAAACCTCTAGTTTCTCACTATCGTCAATTCAAATGTATGTCACTTTCAAGAAACTGAAACATCTGAATTAAAGAAAAATTGTGTCAACTAAAAATGACATGTGAAATGAATTTCATAATTGCAGCAAACCCACATTATTCATACGGACTGCTCATTAAAAAAATCTTGTCTTCAATTATCACAACAAAATTTGATGTTCCAGTTCTTCTTTTGTTATGCCATTTTGAAACTTATGATGTAAATAGAGTGTGTCATGTTATCTGATTATAATTCCTAACTTTGTACTCTTCTCACATTAATGTTCATTATGCATGTTCTGGTTTCATCTGGGACAGAGTTGATTTCCTTCATAGTGTCTGGCATGATGCTATGTTTTGGCTTTAGGAGAAAAACAATACTGGTAACACATCAATGTTTTAGGTGTACTGAGCAGTGCTGCACAGAGCCAAGGACATTTTAGTTTCTCAGCTTCTTGTACTGTTCTGCTAGTGATGGGGGTGGGGGGCACAAGGAGCTGCAAGCGGACAGAACCAGGACAGCTGACCTAAACTAGCCAAAGGGGTGTTCTAAACCATATGGTACCATGTGAAAGAACTTCAGAACTGAGGGGAATTGGCCTGGGGAGAAGTTACTGGCTGGGAACTGGTTGGTCATTGCTTAGTGGGTGATAAGCAATTTTTTTTGTGCATTACTTGTTTAAAATATATATATATATATATAAATGTATAACTATTATTATCATTACTATTATTTCTCTCTTCCTTTTCTGCATTAGTGAATAGTTTTTATCTCAACCTATGTGTTCTGCTTTTTTTTTTTTTTTTCTGATTCTCTCCCCTTTCCCACTGCAAGGACAGGAGGAGCGAGTAAAAAGCTGTGTGGTGCTTTGCTTCTTCCATTTAAACCACTACAATGCAATAAAAAACATTATTAAAGAAAAAATAAAATAACTGAGAAATAACTGAAAGACTGAGAATAAATTTACGTAATTTTTTTTTCAAGTCCTATTGCTCAGTTTTGAGTAGGAGTAATAAAAACATAGAATCATTGAATAATAAGGTTGGAAAAGACCTCTAAGACCATCTGGTCCAGCTGTCCACCTAACACCAATACTGCACACTAAACCTGGCTCTAAATATTACATCTACCCTTTCCTTAAACACCTCCAGGGACAGTGACTTCACCATTTCCCTGGGCAGCCAGTTCCAGAGCCTAACCACTCCTTCTGAGAAGAACTTCCTAATACCCAATCTGAACGTCCACTCAACTGGCAACTTAAGGCCATACACCTCTTGTTTTGTTGCTGTTAGCTGGAAGAAGAGGCCTTACCACAATCTCCTTTCAGGGAGCTGTAGAGAGCTATAAAGTCTTCCCTGAGTCAACTCTTCTCCATACTGAACAATCCCAGTTCCCTCAGCCACTCCTCATAAGACTTGTGCTCCAGATCCCTCAACAGTTTTTTGCCCTTCTCTGGACACTATCCATGGCCTCAATGTCTTTCTAATCGTGACTGCATACAGTATTTGAGGTGCAGCCTCACCAGAGCTAAGTGTAGAGGGACTATCTCCTCCCTGCTCTGGCTGGCTACATTACTTCTCATACAAGCCAGGATGCTGCTGGCCTCCTTGGCCACCTGGGCACACTGCTGGCTCATGTACAGAGAAGCACTGACCAACACCCCTGGATCCTTTTCCTCCACGCAGTTTTCCAGCCTCTCTGCCCCAAGCTTGTTGCATTCCATGGAATTGTGATCAAAGTGCAGGACCTGACACTTGGTCATGTTGAATTTCATACAATTGGCTGCAACCCATTGATCCAACCTGCCCAGGCCCCTCCATAGGGCTTTCCTACCCTCAGACAGATTGATTCTTCCCCCCAGCTAGGTGCCGTCTTCAAACTTACTGAGGGTGTGCTCTATCCCCTGATCCAAATCATCAATAAAGTTATATAAAGTGTCAAGTGTATAAGTACAGGTATGAAGTCTATTTGGAACAGTTCAGAACAAACCTGAGGTTGCAGAATTTATCTACTACTCATGAACAGGTGCTTTGCTTCTGTAGCATCTACAGCCACACAACACTCCCACAGTGTGGTTTGATTGTCCCCAGTGTGTCTGCTTAATAAAGTCTGTGTAAGCAAGTCTAAAATTTAAGTGTAAAATCCATCTAACAATTTGCAGTGCCTGTTTATATAACAGTGTACAGTGCTAAGAATGGTGATCATTAGTTTCTGAGCAGATATTTGGCATGCTTGTTGAAGTAGGTGATGGATCAAGACAGACACAGGACAGGCCTAAGCAACACGCCTCAACCTGAACGTTTTAACTATCTCGTGCAGTGTCTTACATACAGAAATAATGTTAATGGTGTTTAGAAATTACACAATTAATCTGATAGCTTCTCACAAATAACAGTTTTCCTTCCTTCTTTCCTTCCTTTCTCCATCCCTTCTTTCCTTCCTTCTTTTCTTCCTTCTCTCCTTTCTTCCTTCCTTCTTTACTTCCTACATACAGGCTTATTGCCATGTCACAGTCCTTGACACCTGAGACCAGCAAAAAACAAAAAACACATTGTGCTTTGACTGGTCTCATTCGTTTGAAACACTGGAAGAAAAAAATATCCTTGATTAGTCTAACACTAAAATTAGAGGAATCAGAGAAGGCAAATAGCAGGAGTCTGCTTTGCTCTTGTAATTCCATCAGACTGTGAAAATAAAAAATGTTGCTTAACTCATTTTTAGGGCAAACACTTTAAAGAAAATGGTAAGCTCCATGCTAATAACTCATGAACAGAGTAGAGACTAAATTTTCTGTGTACCTTTTTGGTGGCTTGGTATTTGCTTAGATCAATCTTCTCATTATGTGAACTCTAATTCATGAATAGTGTCTTAATTTTTCCTATCACCAGGAAAATGCCTTAGCAAATAAACACTTAAAAACTGAATAATATTTATACTGGTAACAGTAACACTTTTTCTCCATTATTTGATCATTGCACATAATTTGGTTTTAAGTATTCTAGGGCTACTCTGAAGCTGAAATTGTCCAAATAATGGGTGGACAGAGTTCTCAAGGGATTTCCTTCTTTACAGTCTGTGCACGTGGATGAAACACACAGTAAATACAACAACCAAAGTTAGTTTCCATATAATGGGGAAGTTTTTAAAATGAAGTGAGTATGGGTTCTGCAACCTTAATTTCACTTTGTGCTACCAGGATTATCGTGATAGACCCTGGAAAATTTTCCAGGAGAACATTAAAATTAAGATACCTCCTCTGCGGCTTTTTGAGCAATTCTCATTGCACCTCCTGGACTGCTCTTTCCATGTCTCTTTATTGCCTGACAATCAGATACCAGTCTTTCAAATGTCCATACTTAAGTTTGCCTTGGTCTACACCAGGCATGTCCAACCTAAAGCCTCCAGAAACATATGGTATGGGACAGCTCATACTGCAGCCTAGCTCCTCTCCTGTGTCAACATGCCAGTGGCTTTCCCCTGACTACTAGTCCAGACTGGACTCAGGGCCACACCCAACACTCAGCAAAACCCAAACCATTGGTTTGCTACTGACACTGTCTGGGCTGAAACCAGGAGAAATGAAGGTGCAGTGTAGTGCTAACTCTCCCTTTCGCAGCCGCCAGACACACCCCATCAAACTGAAACACGCTAGCATTACACGTCACATGCATTTGTGCCTCTTGGTGAGTAAATCACATTGATTGCCAACAATAATAGTTCAGTTTACCTAGTGTCATCTCAAAGAAAATAGAATCTCCCCAAAAAAGCTGTGGATGAAGGAAGACTGTTCAATAAAAAATGGACAGATGACAACTTTTTTTATTGAGACAATTAATATAGCACTATGCTTAATTCAAAAGAAAGTCATATCAGTTTTCAAAGATTACAGTGTGAAAAGACATTATATGCAAAAACATGTTGCCAAAATTTGATGCAAAATCAAGTCTATGTAGCAGAACTGAAAAAATTGTCAATATTTTTTCTTTAAAAATGAGTACATCTGAGTACTTTTTAAGTACTCAGATGTACTCTACAAAAACACTAGTTATGTGGTAGAAAATCTGAATGCAAAAAAAAATCAAAACCATTTACTGATGGTGAGTTTATTAAGCAATGTATGGAATCTGTGGCAGAGATATTCTGTGCTGATGAAAAAAGGGTTTTTCTAAAATCAGTTTGTCTCACCATATCATAGGAAGGTGAACTGAAGAAATAGGAAAATCTATGAAAAGAAATTTGGAGAGTAAAGTTGGTAATTTCAAATTTTGTGCTTTGGTGATAGATGAAAGTACTCATGCTACAGAGATGGCTCAAGAATAAATTGTTTCTCTGCTGCCAACAAAAGACAAAATTACATCGCATGACTTGAATGAAACAGTAAAAATGGCATTAAAGGAAATGTCTTAAACCTTTGTTAGCATACCTGGCATAGTTCCTGATGGTGCCCTGGCAATGGTTGGTAAAAAAGACCTTATAAAATTAATAGAAGATGATGGAATTACCACCAGCAACTCGTATTTGATGAAATATCAGTGAACTCTAAGTCTAGAAAATTTATTTGCAAAACCTTTAAAAACAGTTAATGTCAAGCAAATCATCATCAAAGATGGGAATATCATAAAGTCTAAGGTATTGAATCAACACAAGTTCCAGGAGTTTCTCAAAGGTATGGATGCTGATTAATCAGGATGTTATGTACTTTTCTGAAGAAATGCAGCTAAGTTGGGGTAAAATTCTAAAAAGATTTATGATTTGAAAAATGAAATGAAAGTAATTATGAAATAAAGAGGAAAATTTGTGCCAGAACATGAAGATTAAAAATGGCTCACAGATTTAGCATTTTTGGTGCATTTGATCATTCATTTAATGAGTTAAGCATGTGTTTTCAAGGTGAAAATGAATTTATCTGTGCCATGTTTCAATCCATAGCAGTGTTTAAAGTGAAAAGTAAGTTACGGCAATACTAAGCTATGGCAAATGATTTTATGCATTTTGGTACACTGCATAAATACAATACTGTGAACAGAGATAAATGCACAACTACGCTTTCTGTTTTGACAAAGGAATTTGAGAATAGGTTTCAAGATTGCAAAAAAATCATCATTTTTTGGGTACATTTGAGACTTCATTTTCAGTCAACATAAATATATTGTCTGGGAATTTTCAAATTGAATGTATACAGTTGCGATGAAATTTTCAACTCAAAAATTTGATCATGGCTCCTTACCAGTTTTTTATAGGATCTATTTACCAGAGAAAAATATCCTTCACTTCACAATCATGCTTTATTCATTTTATCACTTTCTGGTAGTATGTACACTTGTGATCAGCTATTTTCAGGGATTAAGCAGAGGAAGAGTAGAATTTCATCAAAAATCTCTGATGAACACCTTGAAAAATTGAGAATACTAAGAACTGCAGCTACTTCCATCAAATCAGACTGATGCATTAGTTTCACAAAAACAAGGTCAAATATTCCACTAATCTTATGTTTTGATTGCTTTTTTATTTTTCATAAAAATATTAAAAAATAAGAAGTTTTGTTTCTTATATACATAAACTATATTATATATTTTATTTGCAACACAAGACAATTCCTCTTCACTTAATGAGACTGAGGTAAACCAAAAGGTTGGACACTCTTGGTCTACATGATTCATAAGATTGAGCTTTTTTCACGTTTTCTTTTTGGTTAATTCATTTTGCTTTTAATTGATATCCTCAAGTTGTAGAACATGAAGTTTAGTTCCAGAACTTGAATGTTTCTTCATAAATCAAAATGGATGACTTACATCTTTGATTGCCAGTTGCAATGCAGCTTATGAAGCATAATATCATTTGGAGTTTCACATTCCTGACACAATGTGTACAGAATGTACTGTAAATCACCTGTGCAAAGCCCTTGAGATAGAAAAATTGCAAGCAGGCATGAGGAGCAGTATGTTTTTCCACTCCCTCATCACTCCAGAGGGATATTTCATTATGCCAGTTCAGGAAAAATAAAGGCTAAGAGCCGAACCTTTAATTATTCACCAGTTCACCACAGAATCACAGAGTCATAGAATTGCTCAGGTTGGAAAAGACCTTCAAGATCATCAAGCCTGACCACAACCTAACCATACTACCCTAACTTTAACAACCCACCACTAGATCATGTCCCTGAGCAAACACACAGAAAACATCGACCACCTTCTGAGGACAGTATTGGTGCAGCTTTGTTCTCTGACGTCAAATTATCTTATCTGGTGGAGTCATTCAGGTTCCTTAAAATAGATAAATTATGTAGTAGTATGCAGTTTCTACATCCCTTGCTTGCTACAGCTGTGCCACCACTCACAACTTTATTTGATAAGGTTAACTTTATCTCCCTGCCTTTTGATAAGATTTCCACATTGCCTGCTAAGGAAGAAGCAAGGAATGAATGTGCTCAAAGGGTTTTACAACATCTGCTCAGTGATGCTTTAGAATCTAGCTAATTTTGACAAAAATAGGAACTGTTGCAGTGTGATTAACAGAAAGAATACATGAGTTCAGAAAAAAGACACATTATTTGATGGTGTGGCTCTTTAAAATATGTCATGTCTCTGGACAGAGATCACCTTTAGCTTCTGAAATGACATAGCCTCTAACTTGAAAAATATCCTACACACTGCCATGAGAAGTATCGCTTACATACTTCTTTTTTTTTTTTTAATGAACGGAGAAGAAGGAGAAATGAGAATAATATAATTAAACAATGTTTACAGTGGATATCCTTAGTTGAACTTCTTAATCTTACAAATTGTATTTTTCTTTCAATTTGCGAGTCTTCTTACCATAATAACAAGGCTTTTTTTCTCTAGTTATTTATTTTGCCTAACAAATTAAGATTTTGCATGCACTTCCCTGTCAAAAGCTCACCTCTCTTGGAACAAGGTCTCCTTCCTTAGAGTGTTTCTCCTGATCTGACTGCTTAATTCAGTCATTTACCTGTAAAATGGTTATGGCAGTTACGGGAGTGGTGGTGACTAAATCCAGAGCTTCTTCAGTATTTGAAGGTGAACTAGGCACATGAACTTATTACAAACTGAAAAATCTTTTATTTCAGAAAATGCATTAAATACAAATGTCAGTGTCAGCAACTCAAAACCTTTTTCAGGCATCTTACTCCTTACCTTACCCTTTCCCACTGAACAGTGGGCTGCAGATCTGTATTCACTTGTTTCTTTTAAATCTATAATGTCTTTAATTATATATTTTATGCTAAATATCTCCGAGTTTTGTAATCTTTTTGCTATTACAGTATGGCCACCACTGTGAACATCACAATAGGTGATGAACCCATACTCACCTCCAGGTCTATTGTGTGGGTTGACTCACCATTCCTGGTCTATCAGAGAATTCTTATTTGAAAATTGGTCCTGGCATCATTCTACACAATATCCTAAGACAAAGATGCATCTTTTATTTAATATTTGAAATTTACAGTTACATATGTTGCATGTAATATATCATTTGTGTTCATAGTTAAAAAAAATAATGTTACACTGATGCTTTCTTTATATTTGTGATCCCTCATGATTTGGTATTGATACAGTTAAGCACCTTCTTATTTTTTGATTGTAAGTTTTTTTCAAATGTAAAGAATTTATAAACACATTTACAGACTGCTATCTTCCCTGTCTGAGCAGCATACCCTAATCCCCCACAGTAAGTGTCAGAATATATAGGAAACTCCAAGGCAAATGACATCTCAAAACAGTGGAAGACTATTTATTCCAGGTAGTTTAATGTGTCAGATCAAAAGTGCCATATCTGCAGGGGAGGATCCTCAGAGGTTAGAGACAGATAGATGGCACAGGCATACAGTGAAGACGGTTTATGAAATCAAGCCTTCTACTCATTTTTCATTCTGAAAGTCACTCTATTACGGGGATATTGCAGGGTTACAGGATGCAAGGTAATACTGCTGCATAGAACATATGCATATAAGTTAACTTTTGGGGTAGAGAGATAAAAGTTTAATTTTATCTGAATTACAGTTTTATTTAGCAGGTTTTATTACTGAAAGAGAATGTGGAAAAAGAAATACATAAACTGATTAAGCTGATTTTTGCCTTATGTTTTTCCCTGAGATATGCTTTATGTCCAAAATATATGGCTGCCCTTTAAGAGAGCATAAAAATCTCATGTGGTGTTAACAGAAAATAAGCTAAGTGACTGCAAGTATCTTCAGGCCTTTGCAGGTGTTATTTTGTAATGCAGGAAGGAAAGACAAATCTTTGTATAGTATGATCAGAAAATACCTGTAGAAAACTATCTGGAATATACTCCTCCCTCTCCCTCTGCACTCCTTCTCCATCCCTTCCCTGCATCATATTTCTCTATTACTCCATCTTCCTCCATTCATTTGCTCTTTTTTTAATCAGATTTCCTCACTGTTCCTGAATTTCCATTTAGATTTATAAGCAAAAAATGTCACCTTCCTTTCACCTGTATTCTTACAAATGCCTTTGTGAGTACATGGAATTGCTCTCCCTGATCAATAAAAATGTTGCCTCTCAGGTGTAAGATTTATAAAAGCCTTTTGAGAGACAGAACCATCTGTTGGGACAGTAACAGCAGTTTAATTCTATTTAAACTGCCTGATCTTATGCTTTCTGTGAGTGTGTGTGCTTTTTGTGAGGTGTTGATCTCTTGGGGATGCTAAGCCATATTTTCATCAGGGGTTAACTATCCTGTTTTCATTTAACACAGGGAAATATGTTGATTCATGCAGAATTTGCTGTAATCTCTCTGTCTTTAAGGAACTGACCTTCTGGCTCTAGGAGCCTATGTTTTTCTCTACTCATAGATTTATAGATGTCTAAAATTAGCTTGAAGACTGCTTATGACCAATGCTTTATTCTAATTAATTGTGCTATACACTAAAATTTATCAAGGGTCTGCTACAGTTAATTTATAAAATAGTAAAAGCGTTGCAAGCCACTGACAGTTGTGGTTAACGGAACTATATAAATAATATTAATGTTTGGTGTAGAGTGGTGGAAGTGAGGGAATTAGTGAAGAATAAACTTAGTCATATTCATGACTTCATTGGATCAATATGCTTTAAGTATCAAACTGAGTGTTTGACAGTTTAACTGAATGAAAAAGCGTGTCTTTGCTAAAATAGCTTTTCTACAATCCTGTTTAATTCTGAAAGGGGAAAAGATTGGTAAAATAAAGTTCTTTTTTTTCTGAATTGATATCACCTTCTCAACAATTTGGAAATAAAATGAAAGATTTCTTCAAAGAGATCTACAAAGCACTCAATTTCATTCCGAAAACTACAGAATTGTGCTCCCAAATCCTGTGTTATTCTTGGCCACATTCAACATATTCTGCAGTAGAAAGAGCTCAATGGACTAGTTAAGATGAAGAAGAAACACATTTGTAGAAAACTACTTGTGCAGTTGCATGGTAACCGATACATATTGGTTTCTCTGAGGGGAGGTTTTCTGAATAGCAATTTATTAAAAGGTATCTGAGGCACTTTTTTTGTATAGGTACAGAAGAGCATTTGTCTTAATTTTGTTTATTAAATAAAATTCTATGCTCACATGTTAAAAGATATATTTATTATTTCTCTAAATTTACACTGGAAAATGTGGAACGCTGAAGAGTTGAAGTATCCAGGCATGGGCCCCACAGTAAAGCAGGAAATAAAAGATGCTATATCCCTCTTTAATTCCTTCTTGGTTAAAGTAGGATTACTTTTATTTGATATCTTTACCAGTAGAACACAGCATCTGTTAAAGGTACTAAAATATTGGTGGTTTTCATGGATCCTTCTCAGATTTATAACTTGCACAATAAGAGGGAAGCAGTTTTAGGTAATTTTTACTACCAGTTTATTTTTAGACCATTAACAGAGACTTCTGCTGTGTTTGAAACAATACTCAGTAAACTGAAGGATGTTGCATTGCTTCAGTTTAGAGAAACAATATTTTTGCACTATTTCATAGAAAGTCTCTGAAATTCTTCCCTTGTTGTTAGTATTCTGTTGGCACCAGTGTTGAGCCATACTGTAGATTTTATCACGTGAGAAGTATTCGAAGTGAGAGGACATCTAGTTTGTAACTTTTATTATAGTATGTCCCTTGGTGTAGCAGCACTATCCTAAGTCAAGCACTACATAAGCTCACACTAGGAGATCAAAAGTCCATTTGCAGTACTGTTAATTTCTAATTGGGTGCTAAAAGCCAAATAAATTGTATTTGCAAGAACATGTCACAGAATCACAGAATCACAGAATCACAGAATCACAGAATTGCAGAATTGCAGGGGATGGAACGGACTTCAAGAGATCATTGAGTCCAACCCCCATGCTAAAGCTTGGTCCCTACAATAAGTCACACAGCTAGGTGTCCAGACGTGTCTTGAAAATTTCCATAGAAGGAAACTCCACAACCTTTCTGGGCAACCCATTCCAGTGCTCTGTCACTCTTACCATAAAGAGGTTTTTCCATGTTTTAGAAAGGAACTTCCTATGTTCAAGTTTTAGGCCATTACTCCTTGTCCTATCACTACACACCACCGAGAAGAGCCTGGCCTCATCCATTTGCCTTCCACCTCCCTTCAGGTGTTCATAAGCCTTTATCAGATCCCCTCTCAGTCTTTTCTTCTGGCAGAACAGAGTCAGGTTACTCAGACTTTCCACGTGGAGTTTCTCCAGGCCCCAAACAATCTTTGTGGCCTTCTGCTGGACTCCTTCTAGGAGATCTCTGTCTTTTTTGGAACTGAGGACCCTAGAACTGGACACAGTATTCTAACTGTGGCCTCACAAGGGCAGAGAAGAGTGGGAGGATCACCACACTCAACCTACTGGCCACACTCTTTTTAATGCATCCCAGGATACCACTGGCTTTCTTGGCCACAAGGGCACACTACTGGCTCATGGCCAACCTGCTGTCCGCCAGGAGCCCCAGGTCCTTCTCTGTAGAGCTCCTCTCCAGCTGGTCATCCCCTAACCTGCACTGATGCAGAAAAATAATACTATACTATATGATAATATAATAATAATATATAATGCAATAAAACCCTTTTCTATAAAGAAATGTCACTTTGGGGGCATTTAAAATATCCATAGGGCTGTTCCTATACAAGCCAAAAAGATCATGTCTAGTGTAGCCGGGATTCTAAGAAACTAGACCAACATAAGCAATTTATACTGTGTGAAATAAAGATAAAAAATTCTGTTCTCTGTTACAGTGTTTGATATGGCTTCCTTTGCAATGGGCCTGAGAAAGCTAAGGTTGCATTTATGATCAAAACAAACTCTGTTCTGAAGCCTGGCATTGTCTCTGTGAAAATATTTTTAAAGCATTTCCTCGGGGACTCTGAGATAAAGAAATGACTTAAAAAAATAAGATTTGCAATGTACGAATTTTGCTCGAAAATTAATGCCTCCTAATTTATGATGCTGGCTCAAGATGTCAGAGGTAGATTTTGGTGGTATATAAAGCTTCTTCCTCCCCCTCACACACCTTTTTTTTTTTCCTCATGCCTTATGAGGGATGTTCACCCCATAATGGAACTGTGCTGTTTAGATGACCAGCTAAGACACAAGAAAAGGAAGAAAATACAACATCTGGATTTTTCTATGTGAGGCACTGTTTATTTGCACAGACCTTGCAGATGACCATTTTCCACTGCTAATAAAGATGCACTAAAATCCAGTATAAGGAAAGCTTACTCAGATCCTCAATGTGTTATAGCTTGTGAGCATAAAAGACAAAGTCTATCAAATTAAACGTTCACTATAAATTATTGATGAGGTTGTATTTATTGCATACAATTAAACAGCTCCTACTTTATCCTGATAGGTACTGTTACTGGTATGTATGATGGCTAGGTAATTTACAGCCCACTTTGTAGTTTTATGCTGTGCTTAAAAGCAATGTTCACCTAACCAAACAGTGCATGGAGAAAATAAGTTTCAGAAGTAGACCTAAGAAAGCACACAGTGTGTATTTGTTTTCTAGTGGTCCTGGGTTTATTTTTTTCCAGGCATAAAAGCTGCTTGAAGGTGGCAACTATTATCATAGAAACAATGAAAATTATTGGAAGAGGAAGAGGAAGAGAAAGAGGAAGAGAAGAGGAAGATGAAGAATAATCTAATTGCCTTCATTCTAGTTTGTCACTTCAAGATCCAGAAAATACGAAGTTTCTAGATTTTCTAAAGAACAGAAATATTTTCCCTCTGCTTTCATACTGCACATAGAGCAGGTACAGTGTGGCCTGCTGAATTCAGTCAAGTTAATTAATTCTTTTTGGGATACAGTCAGAGTTTACCAGGGATAGTAGACATTTAAAAAAATTATAGTTCAGTATTACTGCCTTAGTGCTTTTACACAGTAGACAAAGTAAATTGAACTTTCATTCAGCAGTCCTACCAGCAAAATGACTCCTCATATTTTATAATAGTAACCAGTGGAAGCATTGGCTAACCTATTCTTTATTAAAATGTTCATTTTCCTTGTACTGCAATGCCCCTGGCCTTGGCATATTTCTTGTGAGCTGCTATTGGAAAATTCTCTGTGCTTGGCAGAAGTGGGGAATTTATTATGTGCCTCTGAGCAGCACTGAGGCAAACAGCAAAAGCTGTTATCCTTAGTGCACTTTGGCAAGGCTATCTGTTAAAATGTGCATCTGATCTAAAATTCCTGTTTGTGTTTCAATGCTATTTTGATGCTACTTTGCCAGGAAAGAAGAAGAAAATAAAAGCAGGAACAACAGCAATCTTCCGCCCAGCATGGCATTCAGGAGCTGCATAATGCCATAAAGCACAGATCAAGTGTTCCATATCTGCAAGGCGTTTTGAAATAAGTTGAAAAACAAGGGTGAATTATCCTTTACCTTGTTAAACTAGGCTGTGATATGCAGCACAAACCTGGGCTTCCACTGTTATGCTGACTTTGGATGGGATAGGGACTTGTGTTTCAGAAGTGATGATAGTCTCAATTTTGGAAAAATGTGTGCAGCTAAAGTCACTGTTACAGGGACTCAGCGAAGGCAATTTTCAATAGGACGTCAGCTAAATAGTTCTTCAGATGGGTCCACAAGGGTGGCTTCCTTGGGAACAGCATTTCTGCAAATGCATTTTTCAATGACAGTAAACTTGCATCTTGGAAATAAATTAGTGTTTCTTATTTTCTCACTTTATCATGCTGATCGCTTATGTGGAGATGGGGCAGTGTTGAGAAAGGTGAAGTTTCCTGTAACTTTATCAAAATGAAGTGGTCCCTGCCACATGCTGGAGGATTCAACTTCATAACTTCATTTATTATAGCTAAAACAGTTGTACCTCTCCTGTCCATTCAATGTCAAGATTAAATAAGAAAATGTATGAGAAAAGCTAGTGAAGCCTTGTTACTCAGGGGCTAAGGATGGATTTCCTTAAATATGGATGTGTACTGAGCAACTCTAGTGGGGATAGAAATCTCTGTACTCTCAGTGTTGATTTATTCAATCCATGGACATTACTCCTCTAATCTCTGGACTGACACCTAAAACCAGTTTGATGGGTACCAGCTGAAACACATCTGCTTTATTCATTTTTTGTAAAATGAATTTATGTTAATCTGTGAGCTTCATGCTGCCTGACCTTTTAGAGATATCCTCTCTCCTTCAAGTGAGGAGAGTGTGGTCATATCTGTCCAAGTTTATCTGTTCTCAAATATATTACTATATTTTACCCTATCTGAATAAGATTTTTCACTATATTAGCTTTTATCTGAGACCGTCAATCATAATCCCTTGTTTACTGTACAGGAGGATTTAAATTTCTGATAGGATTTGTGACAAGACAGTAAAAATGAGCAGTAATGAGGGTACAGTGGCCATTTTCAACACTTCATTCTGATAGTCCAACTGAGATTGTGGCCAGCACAGATCATAACTGTTAGTATAGCATTTCTACTTCCTTTTGCTTCTTTACATCTTCTGTGCGGAGTCTGAAATTCTATCACAGGAAATACAGTTTTCAAACCTCCTCAATTTTTCCGTAATAAACCAATATCATGTGAACTCCCTGAGTTACAGACCATCAGTTTTCAAACTCATTACCATCACTAGAAACTGTAAGTGCAAAGATCTGAAAATATCTCTTAGAAAAAGCAGGTACAGTAAACAGTGGAGAAACTTGCAGGCAAGTTGTAGAGACAATATGTTACAGAACTCAAGAGACAAAAATTCCAGACTGGAGGTAATTCCCTGTGATGACATTTGTTGTTCTCCCAAAAAGTACAGTAAGGTAGATGAAGCATGGTTACTGCTTCTCTACCTGACCATTCTGGCAGATGGCTGTAGATTAAGTTTAGCCCACAAGTAGTCACTAATTCTGTGTGGTAAGATCAATGCCACATCAGATGCACCTGACTCCTAGCCTGTTTTAAGGGTGTCCGTCCTCATCAAGTTATTGTAGAAAGAATTTTCTTAAGGCAGATATTTCCAACTACTGGGGGGAAAAAAAAGATACTATCAAAGGACATTATTTAAAATGTGGACCCACCTGAGTTCACTGAAATGAGCTGAAATCCTCCCATTTAATTCAGAAGTGTGTGGTTGAGACAAACAATTTTTTTTTTTTACAGTGAAAATCAAACCCAAAGATTTTATGGGCACTTGAAATGTTAAATAATTTGTTCCAGCATTTAATGCAGTTCACTGACTGTCTAAATTACTTTCTAATGCTCCAGTATACCTCTGAAAATATGCTGGCTGATTTATCAGTAAGTGCACCTTTGTTGACAGCTGTTGTCCTGTCCTTAATGCACTACTATTTTTTTATATAGGTTTTCCTCCTTCTGAATGATTATATGTCACAGTACCCTGGCTTTCGGTTGTGTACATCCTGATACGTGGAAGCTGTGTTCTGGGCAAAATATCTAATTTTCCAGTGACTAGACCTGACCTGAAAAACTCCTTCAGTGCCCATGCTTGTCTCGGTGACCAGGATGTGAAAATAACTCTAGTAAATACGGTCAGTATGTACTTTTTCCAAATAAATAGAAACTTAAAGGGATAGTGAAAAGTTCATAGAAGTGTATGCTAAGCCAAACACATTAGTGTAATCTGTTGCATGAGAAACATTTTGAACTGTGAGTCACCCGAGTTAGTTCACTTGTTTTTGAAAAATTCCTCATTGGCATATTTTTCTTTCTCCTCTCTCTTTATTCAATACTTCTTTTGTAATGTTTCAATTAGAGAGTGGTTTTATGTATAACGAGATCATCTTCCATGTTTTATATTGTTTTGTTCTTAAACCACAATCTCTCACATTGACTCATGCTGAGATTTGGCTGCTCAAAGGGCTGTATTGAATTTAGCTGAACAACTGAAGGAGTTTTTTCTTCTCAAAGAAAAAGCGAGGACTAGCTGAACCTATTCCTATAATAACTTCCATGCCTTTCAGAAACACCTCAAAATCTAGATGTAAGGAAAACAGAACCCCATTTGTATATTTTTCTTATAAGTCCTTAACACTTGAATTAATTCCCATATTTTTTCAAAATATTAAATTGTGAATGGCCCAGTTTTTTCCTGGTTATAGTGCAGCTTACGTCTTCTTGTCTTCTCTCAATCTGTCAGCCATTTCCATCTTGTACATATTTCTCTTATCCCCTGCTTGACAGCAATACCTTGTTTGAATTACTTTTGTACCTGTACTTATCTGTACTCACTAAAAAAATAACATTATGCTTATCTGTGCTTTAAGTGGAACAGACATAAAGATGGATGTGCTTATTTCAGTCAGCATAATGTACAAAAGAGACCTGCTCTTTGATAAACAATTGGACTTAAAATACTGTAAAAATAGCATACGAGAAGAATAAACAATAGATATGAGTGGGAAGAGGGACACATTTATTATTCATTATTTAAGTTACTGTGAAAAGAAATTTTCAGTATGTGTTGTAAAGTTAAGTGTCCCATTGTGTTAGCGTACCATAACTGTCAAAATCGAAGTGGCTACAGTTATGAGGTTATTTTTATAAATAAAATGCATTCTTTAACATTTTTCCAGTTTAAAACTGAAAGAAAAACTTATCCAAAAGCCCCTTGAAGGGAAATACATGGAGAGCAAATATATCATAAATATCTTCTGCCAACAATCTTAAACAAATAATATTCCAAGCTGGTGCTAAATACAGAAGAGAAAAGGTACTTTTCAAAAGTAACTCAGAAGTATTTAAAAGAATAAATCTGATTGCTATTTTGGATTTTTGAGTCCTAATTTCCATGGAGATTCTATGTTCATTGCAATGACTTCTTTTTCACCCACTCAAGACCATATTAGTAGTTTTATTGAGGTCGTTCATAGACCGATCTATTGCAGCATCAATTGCACGTGCCCTCTCTTGTTCACTACTGGATACTTGGAGAAAAATAATGCAGTGTTCCAACGTAAGAAAAAACCAAAGCTGTCTCTCTTCATGAACTGATGTTGGCTCTGACCAGTGACAGCAGTATCTTTCAAGTGCTTTTCAGTAACTCCCAGGATGATTTCTCCATAATTTTTCCAGGCACCCAAGTGAGATTGATAGGCTGTAAATACCAGGGTCTTCTTTTTGCCCTTCTTGAAATCTGGGACATCATTTGCAGCTTCCAGTCAATGGAAGAATACCAAGACCATTGAAAAATACTTGAGAGATCTCATTATGGTATCAGTCAGCTCTTTTGAGCCCTGGAATGATTCCAGCTCCCAGCTCCCAGCTGGAGCAGCAAATCCCATGAAAGCTGGGGGTTGGTGGGGAGTTTAGCATTGCCATAGTCACAGTCCTCCAACTCAGGACTCCTCAAGTTGTGCCAGAGGAGATTCAGCTTGGATATTAACAAAAAACTTTTTCTCTGAAAGAGTGGTTAGGCACTGGAACTGGCTGCCCAGGGAAGTTGTGGAGTCACCATTCCTGGAGATGTTTAAGGAAAGGGTAGATGTAGTACTTAGCGATATGGTTTAGAGGACAATATTGGTGGTTGGTGGACAATTGGATTAGATGATCTTACGGGTCTTTTCCAACCTTAATGATATTATGATTCTATGATTCTAAGATCATGCTCAACTGAGACAGCTTTCTACCTACTTGCTTGAATTCTGACAGTTTGGAGTTCTTTGCTCATGCCAACAAAACACTTCACAAGTGGCATGGCATTCTCATCAACTTCAGATAAATTTTATTTACTTGTTTGTTTGTTTATGAGGGCCACCACATTAGGAAACTGACAATCTTTCTTCTGTGTGCCAACATAAATAGGTTGCTTTAAAAGCAATGGCCCCTGTTTATTTCCACAGAAACTGCAAAAGATACAAAGAGCACAATAATATTATCTGATAGAGCTAATTCTCAACTACAAAACGCTCCTTTTCAAAATAGCCACCACCATAATCTATGCATTTTCAGAGATGAATGGCCTGCATGTTGCGCTCATAAAAATCTATATGGGTGTCCAGAACATGCCTTGTATTTAACTTTGCTGTCACCACTGCTGAAACACACTATCCACCACCTCAGTGTGCTCACATCTACTTCTTGGTCTCCATAAACATTCAGTGAATATTGCTGAATGTAAGTGGGTGCCATTCTGCATGGAGGAATTCAATGACATGCCTTCATATGCACTTCCATGGCAGATGCCATTTTGTCAGATTGCCCCTCTGCCGCCATCTGTCACATAGCAATAAAATGTAATGGGGAAGCTTCAGTCTCTACTGCCATACCACCAACATTCACCTCTGACATCGTGGGTCAACATAATAAAATATGAAGCATTACTTTCAGAGCAGCCCTTGTATCACAAGAATTATAATTCAGAATAGAAGGGTTTAATATTATTTGTCTAAAACAGTTGTTCATAGTCCTAAAATTGATGATAAAAAATGCTGCTTTCATGAATAAATACACGTCAGCCATATGGTTCCAATCTTTTTTTCCTTATTTTAAGGCTTTCTATGGTAAAATACTTTGGTAAAATTTCCCCGCAAAGAGTCCTTTTGTTTGAATTTAATGGCTGTTTGAAAAAAGAAATAACACGAATGTCTGGGAAAAAAAATAGAAATACTTTGCAATGTTTTCAAAAATTTTTTGGATTAAATTTTTGAATAGATCTTACATTTTTACTCTTTCATTAATTTCAATTTAACATTCTTGAGACAGAGGAGCTCTCTAAAATTAGAGGAGACAAATGGAATGCAAAGCAAGGTTTTAGTTTCCCTTTTTTCTTTTTTATAAGGAGACACTGAATTATAATGAAGAGGTAAAATCATGTGTTAGATACAGATTTTTAAAATGTTGAAAGTGGTGATTACACTTATGCAGTATCCCCAAATGATAGCATTAACTGTCTGTTTTATGGAAAAGAAAGTGTCTGTAAGATTCAACCAGCCAAAACTACTTTACAAGATAAGTTTTCCCATGTTTTTGGAAAGCAATCATTCTTTTAAAATTGAGCAGTGTAACATTTTATATCCCTCTGTTCATAATTTAATAATAATTTTAAAACCTCAGTTTTACCATGTATTGCTTTACTTTTTTTTTGCATTTGTTTTGCCACAGACTGATCCAATACAGTCCTTGATTTTTTTTATTTTTTATTTTTTACTTTTGTTTTCCAGTGTGATTTAGCTATTAAAGAAATACAATTCTTAGTACTGGACAATTGATATTTGCAAATTACAAACTGACTTTCCTGATTAAGGCATGGTAATGGCTTCCTCTAATTAATATTTCACTATCTAATGCTGAAACAGACACTTTTTGAGAGAGCAGAATTTGCCATAATAAGATCTTTGGTTGTCTCAGCATAATAAATGTACATTTTTTTGAAGTTCCTTGAGAGGGAAAAAAGCATACTGCCACAGGGAGGAGAGGTAGGATTAGTTGCATGTATGATAAAAAGAATTTTTGTGAAAAATTTGAAGTATACAAGTCAAATATTGAATATTTAACACAGAAATAATGTAGTGGATGGCTGAAGCTATCAATTACCTCTATGTAAAGTAAAAATTTGTTCTTGTATAGTGCAATTCTTCCACAAAGAAAAGATTACACAAATATCTTTCTTTAAGTAGACAGCCTGCTGGGTAAAACAGTGTAGAATCAATGCAGATTTCAGTTTGTAAAACAACTTGGGGTGACATTATCTTAACTCTACAAATATAACGCAGCAATATGTCTTCTTTTCAAAATCAATAGCTTCTCCAGTTACAGTTAATATGGTTCTCAAGATGAGCTACAAATGCCATGCAATTACACTCCAAGACACTATTTCTTCCAACTGTGAAAGCTCTTCTTGAGACTGAATAGATGTAAGAAGCAACTAAATTCATACTTTCTCAACAAATATTTAGTTTTTCTAGTATGCTAATTATTAATAATACAAAGTCTTCTTTCCTTAGAAATTTTGCCTTTGATACTCACAATATTCTATGCTTCTATGCTTCTACTTCTAGGTAGGAAACGCCTGTATTTTTTGATGTGTTTTTTTAGGGGGGGAAAGGTATCAGATTAGTCTCCTTGATCTCCTTGAAAGAATATACAGAAGATACATTTTTGATTCTGTAGCCATGCTCAGAAGAATTGGAAGTGACATTCTCTCATAAACAAGTCCCATAGGCTAGCTGTCAACTATATTTGCATTTTGCCTTTTTTTTTGTAATGATCTAAAATACACCTCCCTCCCCAGTTCTCATGTTACAAGGCAGTTTCTCCAAGACTTGTTCATTCTTGGTACTGGCAGAAACAATTTGATCTTACATCACTGTGCTTTGGGCCACTGACTAACACAGAAAGAGCTGATCAGTATGTGATGATCAGGGATAGAGAACAAAAAAATTATTTGCATCATTCACCAATATATGTATGTCTTCCAAGTTCCAGTGGAGCCAGGTAGCCCATCTCATCCATACTTCCAAAGGGTCAACAAACAGAGGAGTAGAAAATAAAATAATCATGAAACTACTATATATGAAGCTACATGAACAGCTATATGTAACACTACTTCATAAGGCACCTACAGGAATTTTCATGTTATTTCATCTAGTGAGGGTTTTTTGTTTGTTTCATTTGTTTGTTGGGTTGTTTTTTTTTTAGTTTTTAATATTTTCTTTTTGATATTAGTTTGAATTATTTCTATAGGTTCGACAACTTCATGGCAATGAAAAAGATCAACAAAGTATTGGTGCTGGCATACATTCTTTTATAATTAAAAAAAAAACATAAGGAAAATTATATCTGAAACATAATGTATATTACAAGCAAAAACACAGTCTTTGGAACACCATGATTTAGAATTTCACAGTAAACAGCTCCTATTAGAACATAATAAGGCTGCAAGGTAGTTAAAAAGAGAGAACAGACAGTCAACATAATTATTGAGCAGGAAAAGTTAGATGAAAATCAGTTAGGGTCTACAAGAGAAAGAACAACAATTACATTAAAAAAACAACAACAACAACAACAACAACAAAAAACAAACCCAAAACCACAACTAAGAAAAAAATTTAAAAAATCAATCTTTTTTTTTTTTTTTTTCCCCCTTTGGTTGGTTCATTTTGCATAAGGCCATTTTAAGTTTCTTAAATTACCACATGAAACGTATGCTTTCTCAACTTTTTCTCTAATTCACGTTTAGCCTTTTCACCTAGTTTTAAAAGATGTGATAAAATGCCTTTTATTGTCTTAAGCGGAGCAAGTCTAACTTTCACCTGCTGATAGAGGTGCCTTTAATTGTAACTGGACAATGTGTATGGAAAACACAGTCTTCACCAGCCTTAACCTGCAGATTTATCTTCCTTACCTTTAGAAATTAAGAATTAGTAACAGATGCCCAGTAGATTAATCCTATGATTAACTAGGGTGGCACGAAGTGTATCTGTGCTATGAAACTGGAACAAATATTATGGAAGACATATACATATATTATGGTGCATATACTAGTTTTGCATCTTTATATGTATGTCGTAATACTTGGTTCATTTCCCAAGAGAACAGGCATCTTTGTAGGCATGAATCTATTCAGAACAATCTGTACAGTACATCCACGAGTGTTAACAATAACCACATATTCCTTAGGGATGCCATATCATGTAAGATTTAATTTAATTTCATTTTCCTTTTGCTGAATGCATGTCACAATTTTGCCATTTTTCATTTCTTCTCAGAGTCAGTAAGCCCCTTCCAGACAAGTCATGGCTAGGCTATTTTAATTGTCTTAAAATAAATGAAAATGAACAAATTCATTTCAAACATTGTCTTAATTATTACATATTTTATTTTCTTTGGTGAAATGGTTATTTTCGTAGCACTGGTATATAAAAGTAATTGCAAAAAGAAACTCTTAGAAAACGCTACTTGATTCAAGAGAAAGCGACTGCATCATTCACTGTGAGCACATAAAAATCACTGCCTTTTAGCTATTTGGTTCTGCAATTTTAGAAAATTTGAGCAATTTCTCTTTTATGAAGCTTTCTTATTTGATGAATTATTTCCAGTCAGATAGTCTAGAATCACATTTTAAATTGATTGGTGAGATTATTGCTTAACTCCAAAGATTAAATGAAAGTTTATCTGAGACTAAGTTCACCTCTCAGTATTCAAAGCTAGTTTCCAATGAAATGCTGGAAATACCTCTTATTGTTCCACTAGCCTGAAATGCTGGGTGGGAGCTTATCAAGTTCTGTTAGAAAGTCCTCACTTCTCTTCTTCCTTATCTTTCTCCACAATGTTACATAGTTCATTTTGTCACAATCTGTTGTCAGGCATGGTAAGATCTGAGAAACTAAATCAATACCCAGTCTTGGATATAGTAATATTCACTGTGCAGTTGAGAAAATTACTTGAGTTTTTTTGTTAAGACTTTGCAGAAGACAAGCAGTACCTTGATAACTAGAAACAAATCCTGTAACTGAGACATATTCTGACTGTGGATAGGGTGAACAGAATGCAGGAATTAATATATCTAAATGATTTCTAATCAGATAATTGGATGTTTACTGTTACCATACCTTTATATTTTCTTCCTTTGTCTGTCTCAGAGCTTGACATAACAATTTTTATTTCTTCTTTGGGGGAAAATGAAACCTATAGTTTTGTTTCTTCTGTGTTGCAGAGTCCTTGGGACAATAGCTATGGCTTCTTTGAAAGAGTGCTTTACTCTTAAAACTTATGAACCGCAACGGTTAGGTTTTAATCCTTTATACAGAAGGAAGGAAAGGGTTAATACATGAAATATTTTAACTTTTTCTTAATACAAATAATTATTTTTTTCCTCAAAGACAAAAACAATTTAATGAGATAATAATCATTGACATTCTTATTTAATTTCTATAATTATTATAAAACATGCATAAACATGTAAGGGAATTAACCTTGAGAATGTTACAATTTGCCAAAATTACTTTCATCTTCTTAAACATAAAAACCGTATGCGAGAAGATACTTTTGAATGATATAACAAAGCAGAACAAAAAAAGAGATAGGTACAATGAGCTCAGCTCACCTAGCAGTAGTGGCAAACCATAAAATGAAGACAACAAATTCTGTTAGTGTTATTCCACAGGGCACCAGTGTACAAATTTGCAGGTGACCTCTGATTGCAGTCAGGATATCGGATAGCTGATTCACAGTTGCACTGGGTCCTGCCACAGTCTTGATTATTTGGCAGCTTTGGCTGCCTGCACCTCTGGGGCTTAGGTGAGAGTGAGTGATCAGACAGTGCTGGAGGAGATGGATGGGCTTTCAAAAAGAATATTCACATACGGCAGTGGTCTCCTGGGGAAAATGGCTGAGATTCTGGCTAAAGGTCAGGCCTTAGTGAAAAATGGATGGGAGAAGAGAGTCACAACTCCTTGATTTTAGCAATCTTAACTTAAATTGAATAAACAAAAACAACAATAGAAACCACAATCAGAGCATCCGCAGCATCTCTCTCTGCAGAATTGTCTCTGATTCTGTTTCCTTAATAGTCCATAATAGTTTACTTAATAGTCATTAATTTAAGCATCTGCAAATGATAGTATGCCGTTTGAACTGCATCTCTGGACACTGTAAGGCCACAAACATGCTCTGCTTTGGATGCAGCTGCTTATTCATGAATGCAAGGCAAGATAATACTGAATAACTACTCGAGCTTATGACTAGTTTTTTTTCCAGTAGGATCTTGTGACTGCATGCTTCCAGTCCCCCCAGCTTCCTCCTTCAGCCTCTCTGTTATGCCTTGGGCACAAGGACAATGAGGAATGAGAAACCTTGCTCAGGACTGATAACGATCAAAGTACCACCAAGACAGGCAACAACCACAATCCTGTCCGAAACTAGGTGCTCAAAGAACTGATTGTCAGTAAGAAATAACCTTTGTACAAATCTTGGTATGTATATCCTTAAATATAACAAATATACTTTTGGATGACCATTGTCCTTGAAACTGCTATGGTAATTAAGCAGAGGAACTCTACACAATATAAGAACTAAGCTTATATTTGAAGATAGGAACATCTTGAAGAAAATACAGTTAATTAGCATGTGTAGCTAGCCTGGAGGTAGGGAGATCAGCACCATTTTTAGTGACCAATTGTCAAGAAATAAAAAAAAAGTATAAAAAAGTGTCAAAATCCTGGGGTGCGGGAGGTCACCTGCACCCAAACTTGAGCAATTTTGCAACAAATCAGTATCTCATCTCTGTGCATGAGATCATCTTACTGCACACCAGGTAACAAATCTGCTTCTTGTACAACAACTAATAGCAGACACCTGGTTCAAAAGGTACTATGTGCTAAATACTATGACTATGAGTCAATCATCTTTCCCCATTAATAGTTATCAGCCCAAGAGCCCCTTGAGTTATCCTTAATGGCAGCAGCTATGTATCAGCATCTCCCCTCAAGCAGAGCCTACGCAGAGATCTCTTACATCTTGACATCAAGAGACCATGCCAGTACAGATCTTTGGTAAATGACCAATAGTTTTAAGCTTTGCTACCTTCACTAAGATTGATTTAGCTAAGGGTAATCTTAGATTGATTGTGCATATATAATCCCTCAGACATAAACCATTGACTAAGTCCAGAACTAGGAGTGGATTTAGTAGCACCCAGGCCCCTTAATTTCATGGTTCAAGGAGTTTAGAAAGCATAGATGTCCATTCTGAACCTCAAGACTCAACAGGAGAGTCTCCTGTTTTAAGACTACCCTTAATGTTGTAAATTATCAAGTGTACATTTACATCTCAAATCTTGTTAGGTTTCTGTCTTCTTTGTTAAATAACTATATCAGGTTGAGGTAGGTGATCCTCCCTCACTGCTCTGCCCTGGTGAGACTATATTTGGTGTACTGTGTCCAGTTCTGTGTCCTCAGGTCAAAAAAGACAGTGAACTTCTAGAGATTCCAGTGGAGGACCACAAATACTATTTGGAGCATGGAGTATCTCCCTTATGAGGAAAGGCTGAGAGACCCGGCACTGTTCAGCCGAGAGAAGAGAAAGCTGAGAGGGGATCTTACCAATAAATACCAAAAGGGCAGATGACAAGTGGACGGTGCCAGGCTCTTTTCGGAGGTGTGTAGTGATGGAATAAGGGCAATGGACAAAAAACTGGAACACAGGAAATTCCATACAGACATAAAGAAGAACTTCTTTACTGTGAGCGTGACAGAGCACCAGAACAGGCTGCATAGAAAGGTTGTGGAGTCTCCTTCTTGGAGATATTCAAACTCACCTGGATGCTTTCCAGTGTAACCTGCTGTAGGGAACCTGCTTTAGCAGGGGATAGAACTAGATGATCTCCAGTGGTCCCTTCCAACCTCTATAATTCCATGAACCTGTAATATTACAATATTATATATATATTCTATCAATAAATACATTCCTGTGTCAGTCTTGTGAGTGAAGCTTATAGTGTATAACTGTTTTCATCCATGGCAGATCTGAACCTTTTTTGAACTCAGTTTTACAAATATATGCTAATATATAGTTTGAGACAAAACAAAACAAAACAAAAAACAACAACAAAAAAAACCAACAAAAAACATTAAAAAAAACCCCTCAACTGAATAGTTTAAACAGTTGAAAAAACAAGTTTGTAATCATAAATGTTAAATGCCCTTAGCCATGAATATTCAGTCATATTAAGGTATTTTGCAAAATTTCTAACAGAAGCAAATTAATCCATGCTATTTTAAGGTTTATTTTCAGATTTTTATTACTCTAATTTTACAAGGCATTTTTAACATTTATAGTTGAAATATAAGAACTGTCATTGTCCAGACATGACAGATGTATCTTAAGTTTTGTAAATAGTTAATTATTTTTTCTGAGGTGTGTTGAGGGGAGAGCAAAATTTTCCCTTACATTTTAACTCTAAATCCAATCAGCTATTCTAACTGCACATTACGTTAACTGCTGGAGCTTTTCTACTGAAAAGATAAAGCATTTTTCAAAATAATAAGTACTGCACTGTAAAACAGTAAACATATTGAAAAAACAAAGGCTCTGACTTGTTCAGCTATGATGCCTTTGAGAGAGCTGGAAAAAGCAATGACATTTTCTGAATTTTCTGGGACAGCAAGGGTCACATATGACAATACCAATAATCATCAAAAGATTGCTTTACAGTTCTATAGTGTTGATTTAAAACTAAAAGATTGTGAACAGGGTTTTAACAAAAGGGGTCTCTTCCTTGGAAAACCTTCTTCTCTCTTCTATGTGAGTGCATGACTTCAATGAATGTTAAGACATTCTTTAGTCAGCATATGTTTGTGTGTGTGTGTAAATTTTCAAAATAACAAAGAGGAAATAGGACTCAGATTTTTCTCACCATATTCTTTAGGTACGACATTTTGTTTCTTGCCTTGGATAGAGAGCCACAGCAGTGATTTCTTTGCAAGAATTCTAAGCTTTTATCCTGTGGGCAAATCATTCTAAAATTTTACATAGCCATACAGCAATGAGTTAGTACTGTTGTTTCATAGGGAAACAATTTACTTCTGAATACAAAATATATCTCTTTTCTGCAGGACCTTATTAGCAAAAGACAGTATAATTAAGAAATTTTTCCTTGAAGTTATGTCCTAATGAGAATGAGATACATTATTTCATTTTTTGCACCCTGCTGGCCACAGATTGTTTAATATTATGAAGAAAAGCTTTCCTTGTGTCACGTCCTGCCCTCTTGGTCCTTTACGCCTTGGAAGGGGTGTAAATCAATTTAACTAGCTCTTTGTTGTATATCTTTTTTGTCCTGGTGGACTTGATACAGGAATATTTACCATCTATCAGGATTACAGTGTGATATGCAAAAGATGCAAAACTAAGGAAATAAAAAACTTCGGTCCTCTGCTCCTTGGATTCAAACTGAATTGGACATTGTCTATGACTAAATGCCACTATTTTTTATTCTCAAACACGGAACTTAAAGAAACTGTGAAGATTTGCCATTGAGCTGATCTCTGAAGCTTACCATGTTTCCTCAAGGCAACTTATTTGTTTAAACCTGCCGTGGGACCCACAAAATTATCCCTGGCTAAATCATTTAACAGTTCATGGTCAAACATTATAATACTGTTTTCCCTTCGGAAGAGGACAGAATACTAATGTGTCAAATAATAAATGCATAAGAAAATGCAAACTCTATTTTTAAAAGAATTATTGGAAAAGGCCTATTTATCACTATTTATTTTTCAGCTACTTATTTTTTACCTACTCATCAGAAATAAAAGGATAAAATTAATGAAAGTAATTTAGAAGTGAAAAAGAGAGACACATTTCCCTAGAAGCTGAAAATGAAAGCTTGCTGGTGAAAGATTCTGTGGAAAAAATATACATTGAACGAACTGCTATCAAAAATAATTAGCCGTCTTTTGAATATTTGAATATTTTTTACTGCTTTTCACTCTAAACCTGAAAAATGACTTTGCAGAATAATTCAAATAATATAAAGACTTTTCTTGGGGATTAAGTTATACCTGTTCTTTCCATTGCCACACAAATTTGTATGGTGACAAATTCCATTTTCAACTTGTCTAAAAAAAGGGGCATCATCTAGGTAAAGGACTAAAAAGAGAGGACTTGATTTTTGCTACAGAAAAGAACCACATAAGATGTGGATGAAACCTCCATTAGAATGTGGATGATGTTTATGTATGTAATTATTTACATTTTTCAGAGAGGTGATCATATAATTTTCAATTGTTCATGAATAAAAATTCTTTTTCACCTCCTTCTTAAATTCCTAATAAGCAGTTGTTTCATCTGTGAACATGGAAAAGATCTACACTTGTATTTTATCTTTAATTGAAGTAAGGAATATCTGAAAGTTCTTTACTCCAGGTTCATGTCATTTCTTGTCTTTATTTACTTTGGAAATTCAACAGTTCTGTAAGAGTATTTCAAAATGAGAAAATGCTTTAATGTTTTTTATCACTAAGACTTTGCCAACTCGAGAGATCAAATGAGTCATAATCTAGAATTCAGTAAAGACTTTTCATTTCTTTCTTCTTCTAATGTAACAAGTAATGGAAATTTTGTGCTTGTTGAGATAATGAAAAAGATATTTGAAAAGAGTAAATATTCATTGAAGTAATATGATTAAATGCATATAATAATTTAAAACCAGTTGTTGTCATTGAGAACTAACGTTAAAAAACATTGCTTTCCAGCATACTAAGTTTTTTTTCTTTAAAGTTAACTCTTGTCTATGGATTCATTACAAACCTCCTTTATTTTTAATCAGTGTTAACTTTTATAGCTTTGAAGACAATGTTTATTACGTGAAACTTTGTCAGCTGTGAATTTTTATGTTAGGTATTCAGTGTTTACTCATTACATCATCAGGGGAGCACAGCTGCGTTATGCTGGGGACTAAGAAACAGTTCTTCATCAGAGAGTGGTTGGGTACTGGAACAGGTGCCTCAGGGCAGTGGTTACTGCCCCAAACTGCTGCAGTTCAAGAAGTGAATTCCTGAGAAACCGTCAGGAACAGGCTGAGAGCCTGTGGGTTAGAATTAGGGATAGGACTAACTAGGGCCAGCTGGTGATAGGGGTATACTACAGGCTGCCTGATCAAGGGGAGCCTGTTGAAGAGGCCTTCTTGCTTCAGCTGCAGGAGGTATTGTGCTCAAAGGCTCTTGTACTGGCGGGGGACTTCAACCATCTGGATATCTGTTGGAAAAACCACACAGTGAGCTGCAAGAGATCTAGGAGATTCCTGGAAACCATTGATGATTAATTTCTGATTCAGCTATTGGACAGACTGACCAGAGGTGAAGCATTGCTGGGCCTTCTGCTCACCAGTGCGGAGGAGATCATTAAAGGCATTAAGGTTGGAGTCAGCCTGGGCTACAGTGACGATGCCCTGGTTGAGTTTGTGATCTTGAGGAATGTGGGCCTGGCAAAGAGTGGAATCAGGACCTTGAACTTCGGAAGAGCAAACTTTAGGCTGTTCAAGGAATTATTGGCCGAGATCTCCTGGGATGCTGTCCTTAGAGACAAAGATGTTGAGGAAAGCTGGCTACTCTTCAAGGATGCCTTTCTAAGAGCACAAAGGCTCTCCGTCCCTCTGAGTAAGAAAGCGGGCAGAGGAAGCAGGAAACCAGCATGGCTTGGCAAGGACCTGCTGGGCAAACAGGGCAAAGACAGGTACACACAAGCTTTGGAAACAAGGGCGTGCCACCTGGAAAGAATACAGGGATGCTGTCCAGACTTGCAAATGTGGGATCAGGAAAGCTAAGGCACAGGCAGAGCTGAACTTGGTGAGGGACGTTAAAAACAATAAGAAGACATTCTACATGTACATTGGCCAGAAGAAATAAGCCAAAGCAAGTGTACCTCCTTTGGTAAATGTAAAAGGAGAGCTGGCTTCAACAGATGTGGGGAAGGCTGAGGTACTGAATTAGTTCTTTGCCTTGGTCTCATTAGCAGCCAAGATTCTAATATTTCTCATGTCCCTGAACCCTGCATCCCTAAACCTCTAGGTGGGGATTGGGGGAGTAAATCCCTCCCCACTGTAAGGGCAGAGCAAGTCCAAGACTGCCTCATGAGTCTGAATGCGTACAAGTCTACGAGGCCGGATGACATGCATCCCAGGGTTCTGAAGGAGCTGGCTGAGGTGGTTGCCAAGCCGTCATATTTTGATGGCTCATATTTGAAAAAGTCATATTTGAAAAATTGTGGCCATCAGGTGAGGTCCCAGGTGACTGGAAAAAGGGTCATGTCACTCTCATTTATAAGAAAGGGAGCATGGAGGACCTGGGAAACTACAGGCTGGTGAGTCTCACCTCTGTGCCTGGAAAGACCATGGAACAAATCTTCCTGTATGACGTACTAGGTCACATGAGGAATGAGCGTGTGATCTGAGACAGCCAGCACAGCTTCACCAGGGGAAGGGCATGCCTAACCAATCTGGTGGCCTTCTGTGATGGAGTGACGGCATTGGTGAACAAAGGGAAGGTGACTGATGTCATTTACCTGGACTTTTGCAAGGCCTTTGACATGGTCCCCCACCACATCCTTATCTCCAAATTGGAGAGATGTGGATTTGATGGGTGGACCACCCGGTGGATAAGGAATTGGTTAAAAGGCCACAGACAAAGGGTGGAGATCAATGGTTCTATGTCCAGGTGCAGGCCAGTAACGAGTGGTGTCCCCCAGGGGTCTGTCTTGGGACCAGTGCTCTTTAACATCTTTATCAATTACATCGATGATGGAATTGAGTGCACCCTCAGCAAGTTTGCTGATGACACCACGCTGAGTGGTGCAGCTGACGCAATGGAAGGAAGGGATGCCATTCAGAGGGACCTCAGCAGACTCGAAAGGTGGGCCCACATGAATCTAATGAGGTTCAACACAGCAAAATGCAAGGTTTTGCACTTGGGCCAATCCCAGGCATATATACAGACTGGGAGGAGCAATCCTTGATAGCAACCCTGCAGAGAAGGACCTGGGGGTCCTGGTGGATGAAAAACTTAACATGAGCCAGCAGTGCGCTCTTGCAGCTCAGAAAGCAAATAGTATCCTGAGTTCCATCAGAAGAGGGTGGCTAGCAGAGACAGGGAGGTGATTGTTCCTCTCTACTCTGCCCTCATGAGGCCCCAGCTGGAGTACTGCATCCAGGTCTGGGGCCCCTAGTACAAGACACGGAGCTGTACGAGTTAGTCCAGAGGAGGGCCACAAAGACGATCAGAGGGCTGGAACACCTCCCCTACGAAGATAGGCTGAAGGAGCTGGGCTTGTTCAGCCTGGAGAAGGCTGCAGGGTGACCTCGCTGCAGCCTTTCATTACTTGAAGGGAGCCTACAAATAGGAGGGGAGTATCAATGTATCTACCCTTTACAAGGGTAGATAATGGCAGGACAAGGCAAAATGGTTTTAAGTTGAAGGAGGGAAGATTTAGGCTGGATATAAGGGGGCCCTGGGGAGCCTGGTCTAGTATTAGATGTGGAGGTTGGCAGCCCTGCCTGTGGCAGGGGGGTTGGAGCTTGATGATCCCTGAGGTCCCATCCAACTCAAGCCATTCTGATTCTGCAATTCTATGATTTTAAGTGTTTGGAAAACACTCTCAGAAACATAGTTCAAATTTTGAGTAGTCCTGTGTGGAACCAAGGATTGGACTTGATCTCTGAGGCTCCCTTCTGACTTGGGATCTTCTGTGGTTCTTCGAATGAAGTGAGTGAAATGGCAATTGAGGGGTCTCAGCTGATGACATGGAGGAATTTAAGTTGACTGCTACTAAATGATCTCCAAACTATGCATGTTTGTATACTTAGGACATCATGCAAGCTATAGCATTTTCATTTCCTAGAGTCACAAAAGTCATCAGATTAATTGTCTTGATTAGTATACTTACTCATCAGAGCTATACATTCATAGAATCAGACTGGTTTGGGTTGGAAGTGACCTTAAAGATCATTTAGCTCTGGAGGTTATCCACATAAATCTAGCATTGATTAGTGGTCAATTTCATATTCTTCTAAGAAGTTATTAAAAAACTGCTGCAATCCAAAAGAAGAGAGAGCACTCTGCACTGGACTGTGTACTTTCGCTATGCTACATGATTTGAGCATGCAATTGAATCTTTTGAAAAGGCAAAAATACATTTTAATACATGCTACATGCCGATCAACTTTATGAGTAACGAATACAGCTGAGTTATTCCTCTGGTAAACCAGAATATTGTCAAGGTTTTGAGATAATTTAATTCTATTATGCATTTGACAGTCTGTATAATTTATATATAGTTTTTATAAATATCATTACTCAAGTCTTAAAACAGTGTATGATCTCAGGGGAGATAACAGAATCGTATAACTACAGACGGGAATTCGTGGGAAACTTCTCCAGGATAATAGTTTTAGCATAAAAGCTTTAAATATCCATGTTGAAACAGAGGCCTTGTGAAGTGGCTAAAGAATTCTCCACATCTTACCATCTTATCATCTGCCCCATCCTAGGGCCATTACAAATACCATAAAACATGATATAAAATGTAACCAGCATTTACTGCCATGATGCAAAACGTAGGAAACTACCCTGTCCACGGTACAACAGTGAGTTTGTTCCATGACAGTAGAACACAGAGGTTTATTTCTTATAAAATGGCTTAAATTGCCACGAACTACGATTAATGTCAAATATTCCTTTATTTTCATAATTCTATCATATATTCCATTCATCATTTTCCTTTAAACAAGAATTTTATTCCTTTCATCGCTTTCCACTTTCTCTGATGCTAAGTTGTTCCTCAATTTCTTGTTTTGCTTCTATCCATGATACTTCAGAGTCCCTGAGATGAGGTGTTCAGTCAGCATCAGGGATATGTGGTTCTCAGGTGCAGCTTATCAGCTGAAGCCCCAGTTCTCAGGTCTCTCTCATGGGCTACTTACAGGTTGGCAACCTTTTCCTTCTGTCTGTCCTCAGGAGTCATTTTGTGTCAGAACTTTTCTCACTACAGTCAGGTTATATCTGTAATAGCTCACATCATTAACAAGTTGCTATTGAGTTTTGGAAGATTTCTCTTTAGGCCAAAAACAGGCTAAGTAAAAATGAGTTAATTTTTCTTCACACTTCATATACTAAGAAAATGAAAAGTAAAGATCTGCCGTAACAGCTGTCTAGTCACTTGAAAACTCCCTTTAGATAAGACAGTATCCCACACTAGTCATTTACACAAAGATTAAAGCTATTTTTTTTTCTGCCAGAAACAAGGACATTCAACCTTGAAGGTGGGATTCACAGACAATAGACAGTAGAAAATTCTCCTTGCTTACTGAAACAAGCAATATGTGCTTTTTTCCCTATTTAATTTAGAACAAATAAAAATGGAATTGCAACTTTTATATGATTTTTTCTGTGATCATGTGACCACAGTCACTTTCTCTGAACACTTGCATGATACATAGGTATATATATTCATCTAATAGTCACATCCATAAGCCTTAATTTCCAAGCAAAGTTTCACTGGAAATTTGACTTTTGTCTGTACTTTTTAGTTTTCAAGGTGCAATAAGACAGATACAAAGCTTCTCAGACTGAGACTCATATTGTTGATTTTTTGCCCCTATCTTAGAAACCAGTAGTGCTGAAATACAAGCATCTGTGAAATACTTTATGATGGACATAAAATATTTAGACTTGAAAACAATAATTGATGCGTCTTTACTCATCTGCAATACTATGCTTTGTTATTTGTAAGCTGGGTGTTTCATGTGTGGAATCATAGCATTAGCTTTGCATAGTGCATCATTGTAAACACAGGTTTTATCTTCCTTACTAGTTAGAGATTCAGAAGCAAATTTTCATAGTTGTTTATAAAATGCAAATGTTTATTCTTTATAAAGTCAGAAATTTCATGGTAGTTTAGTTTTTATTAATTTTATCGAGGTACTGAGGAAGTAGTCTAAAACTAAGCTTGCAAGCAGAACAAAGGTTAATTTTCTACCTATTAAATAAGTTTATTAAAGATACTTATCTTCTACATTTGCTGAATATCTTGAACTTTTTAGTTTTCCACATAGTAATAAAAAAGTAGAGTCTTAGTAGTAGTCATGAGTCACTCAGGATATTTTCTCCTCTCAAATGCGGAAAGAAGATTGTCTGAGCTTACTTTGTACAGAGAACTCAGAAAGATTCTATAATGCTCAAAATGTATTTAAAAAGGGAAGACTTCTGTCAGGAAAAAATATATCCTGTTAAATAAATGAACAGGCTTGAGGAGGAGGCACAAAGACAGTGACTCAAGTCCTTCTTCAGATTTGAATCAAACACCAAAGTCCAAATGAGAATAGGCTAAGAAGTTTCAGCTTCTAGTGTTTCAGGCCTAAGGGAGTTTTTGAACTCCTGAGAAATTTCTCTTCCCCATTCCAGTTTTTCAGTCAGTCTCCAATGCTGTGTGTGACTATTCATCTATTAAAAAAAAAATCATAAAAGACAGGAAAAGGCTTTGTTGTCTCAAAGCCATAATTACTTTTCCTTTACAAAACCATAGATCTGGACTGAACACTGTTTCACTTTTATTGCAAACAAGTAAAGCTCTTGTAAAACACTTCAGAAAGTTGAGAAAGGACTCTGTTATTAATATTTTGATTGCTAGCTAAACAAATGCATGTGAAAATGTAAAACCACGCAAAAGAAAAAATCTTCAGTATACGTTTCCTGTTTCAGGCTCTTTCCCAAGCACTTGCCAAAAACAGCAGACTTTAACAATGACTTACGTTGAATGAGCCTTAGACTGGGCAGTAGGAAGAATTTCTTCACTGAGAAAGCCAAACTTCAGAATAGGCTGCCAGGCAAGTGTTGGAATTCCCATCATGGGAGATACTTAAGAGACATGTAGATGTGGCCCTAAGGGACATGGTTTAGTGATGTTACTCAGTAGGTCAGGTTAGTATTTGGACTTTATGGTCTTGAAGGTATCACAGATTCTGTGATTCTATGGTATAACAAAATATATCATACTGTAGTGTTATACTGGTTTAGACCATTGTGGCTACACTGATACAACACTTATAAAAATCACTATTTATTTCCTAAAGATGTAGACAGATTTCAAGCAAACGCAGCTTTTGTTTTTTTTCCAATCACATGAGTACAATAGCTTACTGCAGATAAAACAATAAGCTATCTGCAGCCAAGTCAGATGAAGAAAAAATAGGCTTGTTCTTTATCTTCCCGGCTTTGCTTATTGTGTAATAATACCACACAACAACATAACGGCATTAATTTCCAATAGAAAAAAAAAATAGTATTAAAACTCCTTAGCGCAGCATGTAATTTAAATTGACTCTTTAAAAATATGGGCATTGAAGGCTATCATACAAAACTTGTGAAGCCCAAACATTTTTCATTGCTCTATTATTTCCTATCAGTGCTCACAAAATATTCTACAAATTTCTGAAATGGCCTCCAGCCTTCATATCACCCACTGAATATTTCACATAAACAGTTTGCAGTATCAGTGGGGATATAACAAGCTGGAAAAATTTTGGACTCATTAATTAATTATTTGATAATAGAAAACAAAATTTGAACAATTTGTATAGAATTCATGAGTGATGGGAGGCAAAAAATTCTAATATTCTACCTTCTGATTTCATTAGTATCAGAAGTATATATGGACTATTAAAGGGGGTCTACAGAAAAGATGGAGAGAGATTCCTTATCATGGATATTAAGAAAATGGTATTCCTTCAGATTCAGGACTATATTAGTATAGGTTACAAAGACAGCTGAAAGAATTAAAAAAGAATGTTGTAGCTTTAAAAATATGGTGAGATAACAGCACAGGAACTAACTTATAATTAAGAAATAAGCAATCAATTCAACTATGCATATCTTGTTATACTACTATGACACAATCCTCTTTTTTCTAATTGCTGTTCATTACAAAGTGCTTGTCTGAAGGACAACTGTGCTCATCACAAAACTTTCCTTAACCCCTTGAAATTTCAGGTGCTTTTTCCTTCCCTTCTTTACCCTCACACCCCCCATGTATTGCAAACAGGCTACTCATAACCTTGAGCTGCAAAAACCTACACAATGGGTATAGAAGTATCGTAAAAAGTATCACAGATATCTTTATATGTATAGCTATTGATGCATGTGTTACTTGGCACTAGAAAATCTAAGAGAATAATGAAGTGCCTGCTTTTAGTTAGACAATGACATACAGAAAATGATTGATCGCAATGGAGAGAATTGCATAATACAATGTCCTCCTGACTAGATGAATGTATTAAAAGTATAAGATAGGCCAGTAGGTGATAGATAGCAAAACTTATCTGAGCTTACAATACAGGAACATAGAAAAGAAAGCGAAAGCCCATGCTATTCTCAGACTGCATAGAGAAAGAACTCTAGGAGAACAGGAACTGTTCTGAATGGGACTGAGTATTAACACACCTAAACATTACAGTGGTCTTTTGCTACACTGTACAAGCATACTGTATACATAGTTTCAATAGTTTCAAAATAGAAGACAATAACAAAAGGCGCTGAAGTAAACACTGTGCAGCTAATAAAGCAGGGAGAGCCTGTAAACAGCCAGGCAGTGGTGGCAGTCCTGATGACAAGTAGTATTGTAATAAAGAGACTTTGCAACATTTCTAAGAAGGATTTTGAAGAGACAGGTGTTTCTTTTTTTCTTTTCCTTTTTCCTTCTTTCCTTCCTTCTTTCCTTCCTTCTTTCCTTCCTTCTTTCCTTCCTTCTTTCCTTC